>NW_019231221.1:0-2933 GCF_002742605.1 Olea europaea var. sylvestris
TCGACTGTGTCGGAATGGGCTCAAATGTTACAGGATGATCGGGAACAAAAATCGCGCCGGGAGAATTCCGTCATTTTTCGCTATTGTGTCGGAATTGGCCAAAATTTGACAGGTTGATCGGAAACAAAAATAGCGCCGGGGGCAATTTCGTCATTTTTCGCGACTGTGTCGGAATGGGCGAAAATTCGACAGATCGATCGGAAACAAAAACCGCGCCGGGGCAATTTCGCCATTTTTTGCAATGGTGTCGGAATGGACTCAAATTTGACAGATTGATCGGGACAAAAACCGCTCCGGTGGCAATTTAGTTATTTTTCGCGACTGTGTTGGAATTGACTAAAATTTGACAGGTTGATCGGAAACAAAAATCGCGCCGAGGGCAATTTTGTCATTTTTCGCGACGGTGTCGGAATGGGCTAAAATTTGACGGGTTGATCGGAAACAAAAAATGTGCCGGGGGCCATTTCGTCATTTTTCGCGACTGTGTAGGAAATGGGCTAAAATTTGACAGGTTGATCGGAACCGAAAATCGCGCCGGGGCAATTTCGTCATTTTTCGCGACTGTGTCGGAATTGGCTAAAATTTGACAGGTTGATCGGAAACAAAAATCGCGCCGGGGGCAATTACGTCATTTTTTGAGACTGTGTAGGAATGGGCTAAAATTTGACAGGTTGATCGGAAACCAAAGAAATTCGTGCGGGGCCATTTCGTCATTTTTCGCGACTGTGTCGGAATGGGCTCAAATATGACAGGTTGTTCGGGAACAAAAACCGCGCCGGGGGTAATTTCGTCGTTTTTCGCAACTGTGTCGGAATTGGCTAAAATTTGACAGGTTGATCGGAAACAAAAATCGCGTCGGAGGCAATTTCGACATATATCGCGACTGTGTCGGAATGGGTTAAAATTTGACAGGTTGATCGGAAACCAAAGAAATTCGCGCGGGGCCATTTCGTAATTTTTCGCGACTGTGTAGGAATGGGCTAAAATTTGACAGGTTGATCGGAACCAAAAATCGCGCCGGGGGCAATTTCGTCATTTTTCGCGACTGTGTCGGAATGGGCTCAAATTTGACGGGTTGATAAGAAACAAATTTCTCGCCGGGGGCAATTTCATCATTTTTCTCGATTGTGTCGAAATGGGCTTAAATTTGACTGGTGGATCGGAAACAAAACCGCAGCAGGGGCAATTTCGTCATTTTTCGCGACTGTGTCGGAATGGGCTAAAATTTGACAGATCGATAGGAAACAAAAACCGCGCCGGGGGAATTTCATCATTTTTTGCAATGGTGTCGGAATGGGCTCAAATTTGACAGGTTGATCGGGAACAAAAACCGCTCCGGTGGCAATTTAGTTATTTCTCGCGACTGTGTCGGAATTGGCTAAAATTTGACAGGTTGATCGGAAACAAAAACCGCACGGGGGCAATTTTGTCATTTTTCGCGACGGTGTCGGAATGGGCTAAAATTTGACAAGTTGATCGGAGACAGAAACCGCGCCGGGGGCAATTTTGTCATTTTTCACGACGGTGTCGGAGTTGGCTAAAATTTGACAGGTTGATCGGAACCAAAAATCGCACCGGGGGCAATTTCGTCATTTTTCGCGACTGTGTAGGAATGGGTTAAAATTTGACAGGTTGATCGGAACGAAAAATCGCGCCGTGGGCAATTTCGTCATTTTTCTTGACTGTGTCGGAGTGTGCTCAAATTTGACGGGTTGATCAGGAACAAAAATCGCGCCGGGGGCAATTTCGTCATTTTTCGCGACTGTCTCGGATGGGCTGAAATTTGGTAGGTTGATCGAAAATAAAAATCGCGCCGGTGGCAATTTCGTCATTTTTCTCGATTGTGTCGAAATGGGCTTAAATTTGACTGGTGGATCGGAAACAAAAACCGCGGCAGGGGCAATTTCGTCATTTGTTGCGACTGTGTCGAAATGGGCTAAAATTTGACAGATCGATAGGAAACAAAAACCGCGCCGGGGCAATTACATCATTTTTTGCAATGGTGTCGGAATGGGCTCAAATTTGACAGGTTGATCGAGAACAAAAATCGCGCCAGGGGCAATTTCGTCATTTTTCGCGACTGTGTCGGAATGGGCGAAAATTTGACAGATCGATCGGAAACAAAAACCGCGCCGGGGCAATTTCGCCATTTTTTGCAATGGTGTCGGAATGGGCTCAAATTTCACAGATTGATCGGGACAAAAATCGCTCCGGTGGCAATTTAGTTATTTTTCGCGACTGTGTCGGATTTGGCTAAAATTTGACAGGTTGATAGGAAACAAAAATCGCGCCGCGGGCAATTTTGTCATTTTTCGCGACGATGTCGGAATGGGCTAAAATTTGACTATTGATCGGAAACAAAAATCGCGCCGGGGGCAATTTCGTCATTTTTCTCGATTGTGTCGAAATGGGCTTAAATTTGACTGGTGGATCGGAAACAAAAACCGCGGCAGGGGCAATTTCGTCATTTGTTGCGACTGTGTCGAAATGGGCTAAAATTTGACAGATCGATAGGAAACAAAAACCGCGCCGGGGCAATTACATCATTTTTTGCAATGGTGTCGGAATGGGCTCAAATTTGACAGGTTGATCGAGAACAAAAATCGCGCCAGGGGCAATTTCGTCATTTTTCGCGACTGTGTCGGAATGGGCGAAAATTTGACAGATCGATCGGAAACAAAAACCGCGCCGGGGTAATTTCGCCATTTTTTGCAATGGTGTCGGAATGGGCTCAAATTTGACAGATTGATCGGGACAAAAATCGCTCCGGTGGCAATTTAGTTATTTTTCGCGACTGTGTCGGATTTGGCTAAAATTTGACAGGTTGATAGGAAACAAAAATCGCGCCGCGGGCAATTTTGTCATTTTTCGCGACGATGTCGGAATGGGCTAAAATTTGACTATTGATCGGAAACAAAAATCGCGCCGGGGGC
>NW_019231222.1:0-2933 GCF_002742605.1 Olea europaea var. sylvestris
CATAACAGGCACATATGCAGTTTTCTTTGCCATGTTCTCACAATTGTACTTGTTAGGCTGTTTCTGCATTTTCCTTTTTCCACTAGCTGATCGTTTGAGTGTTTTTTTTATCTTTAGTTTCACCGATTTACTTCCTGGTATGACTGAATAAGATTGTGCTCACAACAGTTCTCTTTGATTATGCACTATGCAGGTATTGCAATGGAGCTTTTTCCTTGGAATAGGTTAGAATCCAAGACTTTGCACCGAGGAAAAATGGGGAAGTTGTTCCTTCGATATGCTCGGATATTTTTATATATTCTGTCTCATAGAGATTTTGTTCGGGGAATCCTCGTACTGTAGATGTTTGAGTAATGGAAACAGAAGTATAGAAAAAGGGTAAAGGTTGAAAGAGTTACGGTGTCTTACATCTCTGTACATGGAAATCAAACCACCTTTCAAATTATATTGGCAGTATTCTCACTTTTTAAAGTAGTTGACATTAGATGAGATTGTAGCTTATCTGTAGGAGATGAGTTGTGTTTGCCAATAAAATGTGATGATTCTACCTGAAGAATTCCATTTCAATGTGAAGTGGTATTCTCTTCGTGGAGTAAATGCTTTATTCATTTACATGATCTTGAACTAATTTTCTTGATTGGATTATTACCAAGTGACGTGATGCCATCTACTATTGTGAATCTTAAAACAACCGTTGACATGTCCATTCGATCGTACAAGAGTCTCAAGTCTAAAAACAAAAATTTGGGCCATAATATAATCAATTTTCACGTGTTTCAATGGGCAAATTTCGTTACGACATTCGTGATTGTAATATCTACCGTCAAGATTTAGCCCGTCTGGGAGCAATTTGTAATGTATTTTATGCAAAAATAGTATATGGTCTCTGGTAGCTGTAATAATTAACTGAGGATGATAAAAATATTACCAAAAATTCCTTTTGTACTATGGTGTGGAGATTATGTTCCTGTTTGGCCCCCATTTTTGGTAATGAAAATGGGCGGAATAGTGTTTTGTTGAAAAAAATGAGTGGCTGAAAAAGAAGGAAAAATTTTCGATTTACGTGTAATATTATTTTATGAAAGATTGTGTGGTTGAAAATAGGAAAGAGAAAAATAGAATGTAATGGAATGTAATTTAATGGGGATCAAACAGGGGCTATAGGACTGAGGGGACTGAGGGGTATCATTGTAATCTCGCGTGCATGAATCTATGGTTGTGGCTATCATAATTGCAGCTGTATGGGATCTGTATATTAAAGGGAAAATTGCGGCAGCGATTCTTAACCTTTTCATTTTTTGTTGATTTTACCTAAAATAAGGAAAATTAAGGAATCAACATTCAATAAAATCGTCCAAAACACCATTCAAAAATATATCAAGATAGTTCAAGAAATTTTCCCCGATCAACTAACGGTGTTTTGGACGATTTTCGTCTAGATGAACCTCAGGTGTATATTAATAAAGGTTAGGGACTTTCGTTAGCAAAAAATGAAGTTTAGGATAAAAATCTGCAAAAAATGAAAAAAATGAGGGATCTCTGTTGCAATTTTCCCAATATTAAATAACCGTTCAAGTTTGACTTAAATTTCCGAAAGAGGCCTCCGGGACAGGTACTTAATGCACAATTAATGGAGCTCAATAGTCAATACTTCTATAAATAAAATTTATCGCGATAAATTTTTCATCTATGAATTTATCCATAATTCAATATTTTATTTTACATTATATATTTCTTAAGGTTCGTTTGATTGCAAAGATGAAATTGAATTGAAAATGAATTCCAGGGAATTGAATTATTTAGAAATTGTTTTCCTGAAAATTATAAATTATTGTATTTGATTAGTATAATTTTTCACGTGGAAAATGTTGAAATTTTAAATCTTTTAGTGTTCGTTTGATCTTATTTTTCATGAAATCTGTCAACTAAATGATTTTTTTTTTTTTTACAATTGTTGATAGATTTTGTTTCCATTGTTGAAAATAAAAAAAATTGGAAAACAGATTTCCCACCAAAATGGTGGGAATTGGTTTTCCACCATTTCAAGGAAAAGGCACATGTATGGAGGAAAATGTGGAAATCGAATTCTCTAGAAAATTTAGCAATCAAACACCACATTTAGGTAAAAATTTTTTCCATGAAAAATGTGTCCAATCAAACATGGCCTTAGCGAAAAACTTTGAAAGATACTTGAAAAAAAATGATATTTTCCTTTTCATATTCAAGCCAAAAAAAAAAAAAAAAATGAAAAAAAAAAAAATATATATATATACATACACACCTTGAAGAAAAAGATAAGACAAATTGAAAAAAAACGATAATGCTGCATCATCCACATCCGAATTTTACTCCGTCATTTTCTTCACAACAATGGTATCTTCGTAATTTTAACCAGGACAGAGGTCAATTCATAGACACCTTCCTTTATTTACTCCTCTCCTCCGATTATTTGTCTTTCCGTTCTCCGATCATTTTCCCTCTGTAAAGGAAAACTTAATTCCCTCAATTTTCTTATCTACAATGGAAGAAGAAAAATCAGTTCAATTTTCTTCTGAGCCAATTCATCATGCTGAGGAAAATGGACACGGCTGGCAAAAAGTGACCTACGCTAAAAAACAGCGGAAAAATAAGACGACGGCGGATTCTTTTGGGGTTGCATCTAATGGATCCTCAGCTGTTCCGGAGAAAAATAATGTCTTTAAGAATTTGGAGAAGAACGCGGAGGCTCGCCGGCGGACATTAGAGGCGCAGCGCGCTGCTGCCGCTATTTACGATGAGGATGATGTACCGGTGAGATCGAAGAAAAGATGGGGGGGTGAGGATGAGGATGAGGATGATGAAGGAAATGACGCGGATGGTAACCTGAAGGAGAATGTTTCCGATGAGGCAAAAAAGAAAGAGAAGCCGAAGAAGGTTAAGAAGCCTAAGGTAAC
>NW_019231223.1:0-2933 GCF_002742605.1 Olea europaea var. sylvestris
GCTTTTGAACACAGTGTCTGTTTTTGGGACCATAAGTACTTTTCGAAAATGTAGCGACCGTTTCGGGTTTAGCTCACAATTTCTAATGACGTATTAAGGTTTTCGACCATTTTTCAAAGAACGACAACTGGCATATTTGGAACTCCTGGATTGTCGACCTTCGAAGAAATGATCGTAACTTTTGCAGACGGTGTCCGTTTTGGGACCATAAGTACTTTTCGAAAATGTAGTGACCCTTCTGGATTGAACTCACCACTTCGTCGTGACGTATGAGGGATTTTGACAATTTTTTTTGGAACGTGCACCGCATATTTGGACTGACGGCGTTCGAAGAATTGAGCATAGCTTTTGAACACAGTGTCTGTTTTTGGGACCATAAGTACTTTTCGAAAATGTAGTGACCCTTCTGGATTGAACTCACCACTTCGTCGTGACGTATGAGGGATTTTGACAATTTTTTTTGGAACGTGCACCGCATATTTGGACTGACGGCGTTCGAAGAATTGAGCATAGCTTTTGAACACAGTGTCTGTTTTTGGGACCATAAGTACTTTTCGAAAATGTAGTGACCCTTCTGGATTGAACTCACCACTTCGTCGTGACGTATGAAGGATTTTAACCATTTTTTGAGGAACGTGCACCTGCATATTTGGACTGACGGCGTTCGAAGAATTGAGCATAGCTTTTGAACACAGTGTCTGTTTTTGGGACCATAAGTACTTTTCGAAAATGTAGCGACCGTTTCGGGTTTAGCTCACAATTTCGTAATGACGTATTAAGGTTTTCGATCATTTTTCAAAGAACGACAACTGGCATATTTGGAACTCCTGGATTGTCGACCTTGGAAGAAATGATCGTAACTTTTGCAGACGGTGTCCGTTTTGGGACCATAAGTACTTTTCGAAAATGTAGTGACCCTTTTGGATTGAACTCACCACTTCGTCGTGACGTATGAAGGATTTTAACCATTTTTTGAGGAACGTGCACCTGCATATTTGGACTGACGGCGTTCGAAGGATTGAGCATAGCTTTTGTAGACAGTGTCCGTTTTTGGGACCATAAGTACTCTTCGGAAATGTAGCGACCGTTTCGGGTTTAGCTCACGATTTCGTAAGGACGTATTAAGATTTTCGACCATTTTTTAAAGATCGACCACTCGCATAATTGGAGCTCTTGGATTGTCGACCTTCGAAGAAATGATCGTCACTTTTGCAGACGGTGTCCGTATTGGGACCATAAGTACTCTTCGGAAATGTAGCGACCGTTTCGGGTTTAGCTCACGATTTCGTAAGGACGTATTAAGATTTTCGACCATTTTTTAAAGATCGACCACTCGCATAATTGGAGCTCTTGGATTGTCGACCTTCGAAGAAATGATCGTCACTTTTGCAGACGGTGTCCGTATTGGGACCATAAGTACTCTTCGGAAATGTAGCGACCGTTTCGGGTTTAGCTCACGATTTCGTAAGGACGTATTAAGATTTTCGACCATTTTTTAAAGATCGACCACTCGCATAATTGGAGCTCTTGGATTGTCGACCTTCGAAGAAATGATCGTCACTTTTGCAGACGGTGTCCGTATTGGGACCATAAGTACTCTTCGGAAATGTAGCGACCGTTTCGGGTTTAGCTCACGATTTCGTAAGGACGTATTAAGATTTTCGACCATTTTTTAAAGATCGACCACTCGCATAATTGGAGCTCTTGGATTGTCGACCTTCGAAGAAATGATCGTCACTTTTGCAGACGGTGTCCGTATTGGGACCATAAGTACTCTTCGGAAATGTAGCGACCGTTTCGGGTTTAGCTCACGATTTCGTAAGGACGTATTAAGATTTTCGACCATTTTTTAAAGATCGACCACTCGCATAATTGGAGCTCTTGGATTGTCGACCTTCGAAGAAATGATCGTCACTTTTGCAGACGGTGTCCGTATTGGGACCATAAGTACTCTTCGGAAATGTAGCGACCGTTTCGGGTTTAGCTCACGATTTCGTAAGGACGTATTAAGATTTTCGACCATTTTTTAAAGATCGACCACTCGCATAATTGGAGCTCTTGGATTGTCGACCTTCGAAGAAATGATCGTCACTTTTGCAGACGGTGTCCGTATTGGGACCATAAGTACTCTTCGGAAATGTAGCGACCGTTTCGGGTTTAGCTCACGATTTCGTAAGGACGTATTAAGATTTTCGACCATTTTTTAAAGATCGACCACTCGCATAATTGGAGCTCTTGGATTGTCGACCTTCGAAGAAATGATCGTCACTTTTGCAGACGGTGTCCGTATTGGGACCATAAGTACTCTTCGGAAATGTAGCGACCGTTTCGGGTTTAGCTCACGATTTCGTAAGGACGTATTAAGATTTTCGACCATTTTTTAAAGATCGACCACTCGCATAATTGGAGCTCTTGGATTGTCGACCTTCGAAGAAATGATCGTCACTTTTGCAGACGGTGTCCGTATTGGGACCATAAGTACTCTTCGGAAATGTAGCGACCGTTTCGGGTTTAGCTCACGATTTCGTAAGGACGTATTAAGATTTTCGACCATTTTTTAAAGATCGACCACTCGCATAATTGGAGCTCTTGGATTGTCGACCTTCGAAGAAATGATCGTCACTTTTGCAGACGGTGTCCGTATTGGGACCATAAGTACTCTTCGGAAATGTAGCGACCGTTTCGGGTTTAGCTCACGATTTCGTAAGGACGTATTAAGATTTTCGACCATTTTTTAAAGAACGACAACTCGCATATTCGGAACTCTTGGACTGTCGACCTTCGAAGAAATGATCGTAACTCTTGCAGACGGTGTCCGTTTTGGGCCCATAAGTACTGTTCGAAAATGTTGTGACCCTTTTGGATTGAACTCACAACATCGTCGTGACGTATGAGGGATTTTAACCATTTTTTGAGGAACGTGCACCTGCATA
>NW_019231224.1:0-2933 GCF_002742605.1 Olea europaea var. sylvestris
GGGTTTTTTGATACCCAATAATCCGGGCGATAATTTAAAACATTTGTCAGATTATTTATCGACACCATGGACTTGGCTCGGCTCGAAGACGAACTACACTTTTGAATGGCTCGAGTTTGGGTTGGATGATTATTTGGTTAGTTGGACCATTTAGTGATTAATATGGAGTTGGAAATTGGCTCATTAGTTTAGGTTATATGGCAGCCCACTTAGAGATCTCTTGCCCCATATTTAGTGACCTAAACTATACCTATATATATCCATCTATTCCAACAGTTTTCTGTGTGTGTGATTGAATGTGCAATGGTGAGTGAAAGGAGGCAGCCGGTCTTGGGG
The DNA here is from genome assembly GCF_002742605.1 of Olea europaea var. sylvestris. Taxonomy (NCBI): domain Eukaryota; kingdom Viridiplantae; phylum Streptophyta; class Magnoliopsida; order Lamiales; family Oleaceae; genus Olea; species Olea europaea. The sequence continues at coordinate 337 of NW_019231224.1, forward strand.
AAAAAGGGAGAGAGATTTTCCATCATTGTTGTCCATTCTTTCTTCCATTGTAGTCACCACCGTGTGTCCTTTGTGGACACTAAATAGAGAGCCACCGGAGAGGTAAAGAGAGCAGTCCAAAGTGAAGGCGAAAGTTTCGGGTCGAGCCATGGTAAATCGGTGTTCGTTTGATTGTTTTTTGAGCCCGAAATCAAGATTTATCGAGGGATTTCCGCTACAAATGGTATCAGAGATTGTGTTGTTGATAAATCTGTGATTTTTGGAGCTAAAAACGGGGTGAAAATTGTTGGAAACGGATTTGGAAATCAGAGGTAGAAACTGTCCAGTTTTTCAATTTTTTGCCAGATCTGTTTTAACGTTTTCTGGTGAAACCAAAAACAATTTGGAGAAACGGACACCACCATTGGACTGTGCAGGTGGAGCCGACAAGGCGAGTGAGGGCACGTGGGACTAAATCTAGGGACGGCGTCTTCAAGCAGAATGTTGCTGGTGACGATACGGACCCTGCGGTGTTGTCGGATTTCAGTTTGGAGCAATATAGTGAAAATTGGACGATTTTGCCCTTGGATGTTCAGGTGCCAGGTGCTGTTTTCGTGTTGTTGTGGTTGCTTGTGACTTTAGGATAAATAGTGATAGTCCTGAAGTGGTGAATTCGCGTCTCTTGATATTTACGGACCTTCAGACGTGGTCCGTTCGGTATCGTATTCTTTGCTTTTTATTATTGCAGTTGAAATAAATGTGTAGGTTAATTATTTATTTTTCGCGTTAGAAGTCATTATGTGAGGTGACGTTAGGTTTGAGGTAACCATTGCTTGTTGCTAGACCTAGGAATTACATGTTAATTAATTGCCTTAAATTCTATGTGAATTTGTCATCAATTTTTCTACACCGATAGAATTGCATGTGATCTTAGGAAAATTTACTTGACTATTCTGTGTGAATTATGTATCAGTACTTTGCTTGTGGTCATTATTTGGTATTGTTGGCATGTATAGTTCTAAGGCAAGTGTGAAAAATAATATATATTTTAACTGTGGTAAAATTTGGACATAGTTGAAAGAGAATGTTCTAGGATGATAATAAAAGGAAAGATGAGGATAGAGACAAGGCGAATGTGACTATAGAATCGATTAGTGATCCTAGTGAGGTTTATTGAGAGAATAAACCTGGTTCTTACATTGCATCTGCGTGTAATCCTTTCTGCATGTATGTGGTCACTTAATTCTGTTGCAATGTTGATTTTACACTTTCAATATGTTTAATGTGTGTAATTGCATGAATTAGAGAGACTTATTACTTTGTGTAATATGTTTACATGCATAGTAGATTAAGTTTTGTGGCGTACTCTATTTGCTTTATGAGTGGTGTGAGAGTGTGGTAGTGAGAAGAAAGTTGGTCAGCCGTTGCTTTCCTTTTATCTTTGTGAGCCTGCGTGGTTTGTGAGATTACGTGAGGCAGCCATGTTAGGGTTATCTTCTTTATCTTTGTGAGCTTCATTTGTGAATGTTGTGAAGTAACCGACTCTTTCTTTGATTTTTCTTCGTGAGTGCCACCTTCGCCGTTTTCTTTGTGGATTTTTGGAGCTTTGGTGATTGGAGAACCTTTGTGGTCATTGAAAGGTCGTGTTTTGCCGCAGTGAGTTTGTGATGCATCAGCAGTGAGTTGGATGTCTTTTGTTAAGGTGGAATATAGATGTCTAGATGTGCATTGGTGATGTGCATTGGTGATATGCATGGGGATGTGGAGTGTGACATTTGGATTACGAATTGAGATGTGATCAAATGTATAGAATCCTTTATCTGTGAAAGAGACCCTGATCAGGTAGAGTGTGAGAGATGCACTTCTATCACTTCTGTAAGGTGGAGTCCCATTATCCACGTAGGTTGGGAGAAGTGATGTGAGAGATGCACTTCTATCACTTCTATAAGGTTCGGAGACGAACTACACTTTTGGATGGCTCGAGTTTGGGTTGGATGATTATTTGGTTAGTTGGACTATTTGGTGATTAATATGGAGTCGGAAATTGACCCATTAGTTTAGGTTATATGACAACCCACTTAGAGATCTCTTGGCCTATATTTAGTGACCTAAACTATACCTATATATATCCATCTATTCCAACAGTTTTCTGTGTGTGTGATTGAATGCGCAATGGTGAGTGAAAGGGGGCAGCCGGTCTTGGGGAAAAAGGGAGAGAGATTTTCCATCATTGTTGTCCATTCTTTCTTCCATTGTAGTCACCACCGTGTGTCCTTTGCGGACACTAAATAGAGAGCCACCGGAGAGGTGAAGAGAGCAGTCCAAAGTGAAAGCGAAAGTCTCGGGTCAAGCCGAAGTAAATCGGTGTTCGTTTGATTGTTTTCTGAGCTCGGAATCAAGATTTATAGAGAGATTTTCGCTACACGGCCTAATACAAAGATACAAATGTTTATATATTCTTATAACTAAAAAGTTTGTCAAAGGTATAACTGAACTCGATAATTAGGTTCTATAGAATTCAACATGAAAAGTGATAAACAAAATTTAAGTCTTTTAGATGAAATAGATGACATGCAAAGTTTTAAATACCAGTATCAATAGAAAGATAATTTCATTAA
>NW_019231225.1:0-239 GCF_002742605.1 Olea europaea var. sylvestris
AATCGCGTCGGGGGCAATTTCGTCATTTTTCGCGACGGTGTCGGAATCGGCTAAAGTTTGACAGATAAATCGGAAACAAAAAACGCGACGATGGCAATTTAGTCAAATTTCGCGACGGTGTCGAAATCGGCTAAAATTTGACTGATTGATGGTAAACAAAAGTCGCGCCGAGGGCAATTTCGTATTTTTTCGTGACGGTGTCGGAATAGGCTCAAATTTGACTGATTGATCGGAAACAA
>NW_019231225.1:320-2933 GCF_002742605.1 Olea europaea var. sylvestris
TATCGGAATAGGCTAAAATTTGACTGATTGACTGGAAACAAAAATCACGCCAAGGGCAATTTAGCAACTTTTCGCGACGATGTCGAAATAGGCTCAAATTTGACTGATTGACTGGAAACAAAAATCGCGTCGGGGGCAATTTCGTCATTTTTCGCGACGGTGTTGGAATGGGCTCAAATTTGACTGATTGATCGGAAACAAAAATCGCGCCGGGAGCAATTTCGTCATTTTTCGCGACGGTGTAGGAATGGGCTCAAATTTGACTGATTGATCGGAAACAAAAATCGCGCCGGGGGCAATTTCGTCATTTTTCTCGACGGTGTCGGAATGGGCTCAAATTTGACTGATTGATCGGAAACAAAAATCGCGCTGGGGGCAATTTCCTCATTTTTCGTGACGGTGACGGAGTGGGCTCAAATTTGACTGATTGATCGGAAACAAAAATCGCGCCGGGGGCAATTTCGTAGTTTTTCTCGACGGAGTCGGAATCGGCTAAAATTTGACAGATTCATCGGAAACAAAAATCGCGCCGTGGTCAATTTCGTCGTTTTTCTTGACGGTGTCGGAATCGGCTAAAATTTGACAGATTCATCGGAAACAAAAATCGCGTCGGGGGCAATTTCGTCGTTTTTCGCGACGGTGTCGGAATCGGCTAAAATTTGACAGATTCATCGGAAACAAAAATCGCGTCGGGGGCAATTTCGTCGTTTTTCGCGACGGTGTCGGAATCGGCTAAAATTTGACAGATTCATCGGAAACAAAAATCGCGTCGGGGGCAATTTCGTCGTTTTTCGCGACGGTGTCGGAATCGGCTAAAATTTGACAGATTCATCGGAAACAAAAATCGCGTCGGGGGCAATTTCGTCGTTTTTCGCGACGGTGTCGGAATCGGCTAAAATTTGACAGATTCATCGGAAACAAAAATCGCGTCGGGGGCAATTTCGTCGTTTTTCGCGACGGTGTCGGAATCGGCTAAAATTTGACAGATTCATCGGAAACAAAAATCGCGTCGGGGGCAATTTCGTCGTTTTTCGCGACGGTGTCGGAATCGTCTGAAATTTGACTGATTGATGGGAAACAAAAATCGTACCGGGGGCAATTTCGTCATTTTTCACGACAGTGTCGGAATGGGCTCAAATTTGACTGATTGATCTGAAACAAAAGCCGCGTCGTGGGCAATTTTGTTGTTTTTCGCGACGGTGTCGGAATGGGCTCAAATTTGACTGATTGATCTGAAACAAAAATCTCGCCGGGGGCAATTTCGTCGTTTTTCGCGACGGTGTCGGAATGGGCTCAAATTTGACTGATTGATCTGAAACAAAAATCTCGCTGGGGGCAATTTCGTCATTTTTCGCGACGGTGTCGGAGTCGTCTGAAATTTGACGGATTGATAGGAAACAAAAATCGCACCGGGGGCAATTTCGTCATTTTTCACGACGGTGTCGGAATGGGCTAAAATTTGACTGATTGATCTGTAACAAAAATCACGCCGGGGGCAATTTCCTCATTTTTCGCGACGGTGTCGGAGTGGGCTCAAATTTGACTGATTGATCGGAAACAAAAACCGAGCCGGGGGCAATTTCGTCGTTTTTCACGACGGTGTCGAAATCAGTTAAAATTTGACAGATTAATCGGAAACAAAAATCGAGCCGGGGGCAATTCCGTCATTTTTCGCGACGGTGTCGGAATGGGCTAAAATTTGCACGACTGATCGGAAACAAAAATCGCCCCGGGGGCAATTTCGTCATTTTTCGCGACGGTGTCGGATTCGGCTAAAATTTGACTGATCGATGGAAAACAAAAATCGCGCTGGGGCAATTTCGTCATTTTTCACGACGGTGTCGGAATCGGCTAAAATTTGACTGATCGATGGAAAACAAAAATCGCGCCGGGGGCAATTTCGTCATTTTTCGCGACGGTGTCGAAATGGGCTCAAATTCGACCGATTGATCGGAAACAAAAATCGCACCAGGGGCAATTTTGTCATTTTTCGCGACGGTGTCGGAATCGGCTAAAATTTTACTGTTTGATCGGAAACAAAAATCGCGCCGGGGGCAATTTCGTCATTTTTCACGACGGTGTCGGAATGGGCTAAAATTTGACTGATTGACGAGAAACAAAAATCGCGTCGTGGGCAATTTCGTCATTTTTCGCGACGGTGTCGGAATCGGCTAAAGTTTGACAGATAAATCGGAAACAAAAAACGCGCCGAGGGCAATTTAGTCAAATTTCGCGACGGTGTCGAAATCGGCTAAAATTTGACTGATTGATGGTAAACAAAAGTCGCGCCGAGGGCAATTTCGTATTTTTTCGTGACGGTGTCGGAATGGGCTCAAATTTGACTGATTGATCGGAAACAAAAATCGCGCCTGGGGTAATTTCGTCATTTTTTGCGACGATATCGGAATAGGCTAAAATTTGACTGATTGACTGGAAACAAAAATCACGCCAAGGGCAATTTAGCAACTTTTCGCGACGGCGTCGAAATAGGCTCAAATTTGACTGATTGACTGGAAACAAAAATCGCGCCGGGGCAATTTCGTCATTTTTCGCGACGGTGTTGGAATGGGCTCAAATTTGACTGATTGATCGGAAACAAAAATCGCGCCGGGG
>NW_019231226.1:0-2932 GCF_002742605.1 Olea europaea var. sylvestris
ACAATCCCGAAGTTATCATGAAATTAAAAACCACTTTTCGTTGGCTCGATTCCAATAGAATTAGACTAGCAATTCACCAAAAATGAAGAAACCTGAAGTTATCACGAAATCAAAAACCGCCTTTCATTGGCTCGATTCCAATCGAATTAGACTAGCAATTGCCAAAAACGAATGAACTCGAAGTTTTCATGAAATCTAAGCCACTTTTCATTGGGTCGACTTCAATCGAATTAGACAAGCAACTCGTCTAAAATAAACAAACCCGACGTTATCATGAAATCAAAAACCACTTTTCATTGGCTCAATTCCAATCGAATTAGACTAGCAATTCGCCAAAAATGAACGAACCCGAAGTTATCATTAAATCAAAAACCACTTTTCATTGGCTCGACTCCAATCGAATTTGACTAGGAACTCGCCAAAAATGAACAAACCCGAAGTTATCATGAAATCAAAAACAACTTTTCATTGGCTCGATTACAATTCAATTAGTCTAGCAATTCGCCAAAGTCGAATAAGCCTGAATTTATCGTGAAATCAAAAACCACTTTTCATTGCCTCAATTCCAGTCCAATTAGACTAGCAATTCGCCAAAAATGAACAAAACCCGAAGTTATCAGGAATTCAGAAAGCACTTTTCATTGGCTCGATTCCAATCAAGTTAGACAAGCAATTCGTCGAAAATGAACAAATTCGAAGTTATCATGAAATCAAAAACCACTTTTCGTTGGCTCGATTCCAATCGAATTAGACTAACAATTCGCCAAAAATGAGAAAATCGAAAGTTATCATGAAATCAAAAACCACTTTTCCTTAGCTCGATTCCAATCGAATTAGACTAGCAATTCGCCAAAAATAGCTCGATTCCAATCGAATTAGACTAGCAATTCGCCAAAAATGAATAAACTCGAAGTTATCTTGAAATCAAAAACCACTTTTCATTGGCTCGATTACAATCGAATTAGACAACCAATTCGCCGAAAACAAACAAATGCGAAGTTATCACGAAATCAAAATCCACTTTTCATTAGCTTGATTCCAATCGAATTAGACCAGCAGTTCATCAAAAATGAACAAACTCGAAGTTATCATGGAATCAAAAATCACTTTTCATTGGCTCGATTCCAATCGACTTGGACTAACAATTTGCCAAAAATGAACAAACCCGAAGTTATCATGAAATGAAAAACCACTTTCATTGGCACGATTCCAATCTAATTAGACTAGCGATTTGCCAAAAATGAACAAACCCGAAGTTATCTTGAAATCAAAAACCACTTTTCATTGGCTCGATTCCAATTGAATTAGACTAGTAATTCGTCGAAAACGATCAAACCCAAAGTTATCATGAAATCAATAACCACTTTTCATTGGCTCGATTCCAATCGACTTGGACTAACAATTTGCCAAAAACGAACAAACCCGAAATTATCATGAAAGCAAAAACCACTTTTCATTGGCACGATTCCAATCGAATTAGACTAGCGATTCGCCAAAAATGAACAAACCCTAAGTAATCTTGAAATCAAAAACCACTTTTCATTGGCTCGATTCCTATCAAAACAGACTAGCAATTTGACGAAAATGATCAAACCCGAAGTTTTCATGAAATCAAAAACCACATTCCACTGGCTCCATTCCAATCGAATTAGACTAGCAATTCGCCAAAAATGAACAAACTCGAAGATATCATGAAATAAAAACAATTTTTCATTGGCTCGATTCCAATCGAATTAGGCAAGCAATTCACCGAGAACAATCAAGTCCGAAGTTATCATGAAATCAAACACTAATTTTCATTGGCTCGATTCCAATTGAATTGGACTAGACAAACCCAAAGTGTTAGAATAGCAATTCGACAAAAACGAAAAAACCCGAAGTTATCATGAAATGAAAAGCCACTTTTCATTTGCTCGATTCCAAACAAATTAGACTGGCATGTCGCCAAAAATGAACAAGCGCAAAGTTATCATGAAATCAAAAACCACTTTTCATTGGCTCGACTCCAATAGACCTAGACTAGCAATTCGCCAAAAACGAATAAACCTGAAGTTATCATGAAATCAAAAATCACTTTTCGTTGGCACAATTCCAATGCAAAAAATGAAGAAATTCGAAGTTATCAAGAAATAAAAAACCACTTTCATTGGCTCAATTCGAATCGAAATAGACTAGCAATTTGTCGAAAATGATCAAACCTGAAGTTTTCATGAAATCAAAAACCTTATTTCACTAGCTCCATTCCAATCGAATTAGACTAGCAATTCGTCAAAAACGAACAAACACGAAGTTATCATGAAATAAAAAAAAAACTTTTCATTGGCTCGATTCCAATCGAATTAGACTAGCAATTTGTCGAGAACAATCAAACCCGATGTTATCATGAAATCAAACACCACTTTCCATTGGCTCAATTCCAATCGAATTGGAATAGACAAACTCGAAGTATTAGAATAGCAATTTGACAAAAATGAAGAAACCCGAAGTTATCATGAAATGAAAAGCCACTTTTCATTGGCTCGATTCCAAACGAATAAGACTGGCATGTCGCCAAAAACGAACAAGCGTGAAGTTAGCATGAAATCAAAAACCACTTTTCCTTGCCTCGATTCCAATCAACTAAGACTAGCAATTCGCCAAAAAGGGACAAACCCGAACTTATTATGAAATCGAAAACCACTTTTCATTGGCTCGATTCCAATCGAATTAGGCTAGCGATTTGCCAAAAATGAACAAACCCAAAGTTATCATGAAATCAAAAATCACTTTTCATTTGCACGATTCCAATCGAATTAGACTAGCGATTCGCCAAAAACGAACTAACCCGAAGTTATCATGAAATCAAAAACCACTTTTCATTGGCTCGATTCCAATCGAAAAAGTCTAGCAATTTGTCGAAAATGATCAAACCCGATGTTTTCATGAAATCAAA
>NW_019231227.1:0-2932 GCF_002742605.1 Olea europaea var. sylvestris
AATAAGCAAGTGCTTGTTCTACCACAAATGGCCAAAATCCATCATACATCATGATGAAACTCTGAGTTCAATTCAAAACGGTCGCTACATTTTCTAAAAGTACTTATGGGCCCAAAACGGATACCGATACAAAAGTGACACTCAGTTCTCCGATCGTCGACAATCCTAGCATTCCAAATAAGCAACTGTGTGTTCATCAACAAATTGTTGAGATTACTCATACAACATGATGAAAAGCGTGGGTTTGATCCAAGAGGATTGCTACATTTCCAAAAAGTACTTATGGGCCCAAAACGGACACCGTATGCAAAAGTCACACTCTGATCTTCGATCGTCGACAATCCAACCGTTCCAAATAAGCAAGTGCTCGTTATTCCGAAAATGGGCAAAATCCATCATACGTCACGGCGAAGCTGTGAGTTCAATTCAAAAGGGTCCCTACATTTTCGAAAAGTACTTATTGGCCCAAAACGGACATCGTATGCAAAAGTTACACTCAGTTCTTCGATAGCCGACAATCCAAGCATTCCAAATAAGCAAGTGCTTGTTCATCCACAAATGATCGAAATCCCTCATACGATGTGAGAAATAGGGTGGGTTAAATCCAAATGGATCGCAACATTTCCAAAAAGTACTTATGGGCCCAAAACGGACACCGTATGCATAAGTCACACTCAGATCTTTGATCGCCGACAATCCAACCGTTCCAAATAAGCAAGTGCTTGTTATTCCAAAAATGGACAAAATTCGTCATACGTCACGGTGAAGCTGTGAGTTCAATTCAAAAGGGTCGCTACATTTCCGAAAAGTACTTATGGGCCCAAAACGGACGCCTTATGCAAAAGTCACACTCAGATCTTCGATCGCCGACAATCCAACCGTTCCAAATAAGCAAGTGCTCGTTATTCCGAAAATGACTGAAATCCATCATACGTCACGACGAAGCGGTGAGTTCAATTCAAAAGGGTCGCTACATTTTCGAAAAGTACTTACGGGCCTAAAACGGACACCGTATGCAAAAGTTACACTCAGTTCTTCGATAGTCGACAATCCAAGCATTCCAAATAAGCAAGTGCTTGTTCATCCACGAACGACCGAAATCCATCATACGATGTGAGCAAAAGGGTGGGTTAAATCCAAAACGATCGCTACATTTCCGGAAAGTACTTATGGGCCAAAAACGGACACCGTATGCAAAAGTCACACTCAGTTCTTCGATCGCCGACAATCCAACCATTCCAAATAAGCAAGTGCTTGTTCTTCACAAATGGCCAAAATCCGTTATACATCATGATGAAACTTTGAGTTCAATTCAAAAGGGTCGCGACATTTTCGAAACTACTTATGGGCCCAAAATGGACACAGTATGCAAAAGTGACACTCAGTTCTTCGATCGTCGACAATCCAAGCATTCTAAATAAGCAACTGTGTGTTCTTCGACAAATGGTCCAGATTACTCATACGACATGATGAAAAGCATGGGTTCGATCCAAGTGGATCGCTACATTTCCACAAAGTACTTATGGGCCCAAAACGGACACAGTATGCAAAAGTTACACTCAGTTCTTCGATAGTCGACAATCCAAGCATTCCAAATAAGCAAGTGCTTGTTCATCCACGAACGACCGAAATCCATCATACGATGTGAGCAAAAGGGTGGGTTAAATCCAAAAGGATCGCTACATTTTCGGAAAGTACTTATGGGCCGAAAACGGACACCGTATGCAAAAGTCACACTCAAATCTTCGATCGCCGACAATCCAACCATTCCAAATAAGCAAGTGCTCGTTATTCCAAAAATGGCCAAAATCCATCATACGTCACGACGAAGCTGTGAGTTCAATTCAAAAGGGTCGCTACATTTTCAAAAAGTACTTATGGGCCCAAAACGGACACCGTATGCAAAAGTTACACTCAGTTCTTCGCTAGTAGACAATCCAAGCATTCCAAATAAGCAAGTGCTTGTTCATCCACGAACGACCAAAATCCATCATACGATGTGAGCAAAAGGGTGGGTTAAATCCAAAAGGATCGCTACATTTTCGGAAAGTACTTATGGGCCAAAAATGGACACCGTATGCAAAAGTCACACTCAGATCTTCGATCGTCGACAATCCAACCATTCCAAATAAGCTAGTGCTCGTTATTCTAAAAATGGCCAAAATCCATCATACGTCACAACGAAGCTGTGAGTTCAATTCAAAAGGGTCGCTACATTTTCGAAAAGTACTTATGGGCCCAAAACGGACACCGTATGCAAAAGTCACACTCAGTTCTTCGATCGCCTACAATCCAAGCATTCCAAATAAGCAAGTGCTTGTTCATCCACAAACGATCGAAATCCCTCATACGATGTGAGCAAAAGGGTGGGTTAAATCCAAATGGATCGCAACATTTCCAAAAAGTACTTATGGGCCCAATACGGACACCGTATGCAAAAGTCACACTCAGTTCTTCGATCGCCTACAATCCAAGCATTCCAAATAAGCAAGTGCTTGTTCATCCACAAACGATCGAAATCCCTCATACGATGTGAGCAAAAGGGTGGGTTAAATCCAAATGGATCGCAACATTTCCAAAAAGTACTTATGGGCCCAATACGGACACCGTATGCAAAAGTCACACTCAGTTCTTCGATCGCCTACAATCCAAGCATTCCAAATAAGCAAGTGCTTGTTCATCCACAAATGACCGAAATCCCTGATACGATGTGAGCAATAGGGTGGGTTAAATCCAAAAGGATCGCTACATTTTCGAAAAGTACTTATGGGCCAAAAACGGACAACGTATTAAAAAGTCACTCAGTTCTTCGATCGCCTACAATCCAAGCATTCCAAATAAGCAAGTGTTTGTTCTTCCACAAAGGACCAAAATCCCTCATACATCACACAAAAAAGGGTGGGTTCAATCCAAAAGGATCGCTACATTTCCA
>NW_019231228.1:0-2932 GCF_002742605.1 Olea europaea var. sylvestris
TGCAAAGTGTTTCGAACTTCGTTAACGAATTCAATTGAAACTTCTGTTGCTTGACCAGAAAATTCATCAGTTTTCCTAAATTTGGCTTGAATGAAATATTTTAACCTTAGAATCATGTCAAAATGTCCTTTGAACAATTATTTGATCTTTGAAATTAGGGTTTCTATAATTAACCGTCGTTCATGAAACTTAGTATGAGAAAGTGGAATCGAGAAGAAGATGTGAATTTGATCGTGAAATCGTGCCTTTACCTTCACAATGGACCCCACTTCATAAAATGTTTTGTTTTTCAAGATTTTTAAATTGAAGAACAATATTAGATATATCGGTTGAGAAGCTCTCAGAAAAAATCTCCTAAAAATTTGAACTACTCAATTTTCCAATCATGATAATCCTTAAATAGAATAGAAACCTTATTATCTATATCGTCCAACTCATCGAAATTATTTATTGCATCAACAAACAATTTAAACTCTTGATCATTCTGCAAAGTATTTCGAACTTCGTTAACGAATTCAATTGAAACTTCTGTTGCTTGACCAAAAAATTCATCAGTTCTCCTAAATTTGGCTTGAATGAAATATTTGAACCTTAGAATCACGTCAAAATGTCCGTTGAGCAATTATTTGATCTTTGAAATTAGGGTTTCTATAATTAACCGTGGTTCATGAAACTTAGCATGAGAAAGTGGAATCGAGAGAAGATGTGATTTGATCGTGAAATCATGCCTTTAACTTGACAATGGACCCCACTTCATAAAATGTTTTGCTTTTCAAGATTTTTAAATTGAAGAACAATATTAGATAATATCGATGGAGAAGCTCTCAGAAAAAATCTCCTAAGAATTTGAATAACTCAATTTCCAATCCCAATAATCCTTGTATAGAATAGAAACCTTATTATCTATATCATCCAGCTTATCGAAATTATTTATTGCATCAACAAACAATTTAAACTTTTGATCATTCTGTAAAGTGTTTCGAACTTTGTTAACGAATTCAATTGAAACTTCTGTTGCTTGACTTGAAAATTCATTAGTTCTCCTAAATTTTGCTTGAATGAAATATTTGAACCTTAGAATCAAGTCAAAATGTCCGTTGAACAATTATTTGATCTTTGAAATTAGGGTTTCTATAATTAACCGTCATTCATGAAACTTAGCATGATAAAGTGGAATCGAGGGAACATGTGAATTTGATCGTGAAATCGTGTCTTTAGCTTGACAGTGGACCCCACTTCATAAAAAGTTTTGCTTTTCAAGATTTTTAAATTGAAGAACAACATTAGATAATATCGGTTGAGAAGCTCTCAGAAAAAATCTCCTAAGAATTTGAATAACTTAATTTCCAATCCTAATAATCCTTGTATAGAATAGAAACCACGTTATCTATATTGTCCAGCTTATCGAAATTATTTATTATATCAACAAATAATTTAAACTCTTGATCATTTTGCAAAGTGTTTTGAACTTCATTAACGAATTCAATTGAAACTTCTATTGCTTGACCAGAAAATTCATCAATTCTCCTAAATTTCGCTTGAATGAAATATTTGAACCCTAGACTCAAGTCTGAATGTCCATTGAACAATTGGTTTATCTTTCAAGTAAGGATTTCTATAATTAACCATTTTTCATAAAACTTCACATCAAAAAGTGGAATCTAGAAAAGATGTCAAATTGATTGTGAAATCGTGCCTTCTCCTTGACGGTGGACTCCACTTCATAAAAAATTTTGCTTTCATGATTTTTAAATTGAAGAACAACATTATATAATATTGGTGTGTTTGAAATCTATTTGAGAAGCTCTTAGAAAAAAATTTCCTAAGAACAACTCAATTTCCAATCCTGATAATCCTTGAATAGAATAGAAACCTCATTATCTATATCGTCCAACTCATTGAAATTATTTATTGCATCAATAAACAATTTAAACTCAAAATCAATTTGCAAAGTGTTTCAAACTTTGTTAACGAATTCAATTGAGACTTCTGTTGCTTAACAAGAAAATTTATCAATTCTTCTAATTTTCGTTTGAATGAAATATTTGAACTCTAGAATCAAGTTAAAATGTCCGTTGAACAATTGTTTGATATTTGAAATTAGGGTTTCTATAATTAACCGTGGCTCGTAAAACTTTGCATGAGAAAGTGGAATCTAGAAAAGATGTGAATTTGATCGTGAAATCGTTCCTTCACATTGACGGTGACTCCACTTTATGAAAAAAATTTGCTTTTCATGATTTTTCATTCGAAGAACAACAATAGATAATATTGGTATGTGTTTGGAATCTCTTTGACAAACTCTCAAAAAAAATCTTCAAATTGTTAGAGTAGGATATCAATAACTGCAAAGTCTACACACACGTATATATGTGTATGGTCTCACACACACACTATTTTAAATAAAATTAGAATTCCTACTGCATTCAAATCTCTGAAAAAAATAAATGGAATTTTCAAATATGTAGAGGACCAATTAATTTGGAACCATAGTGTTTGAATTTATGGACGGACATCATTTCGGGTTTCCGTTGGAATGGCCCAAGGGTGGGTAGAAAGGTTAAAAATCTGATTGGGAATTAGACTTTGCACAAAGTTTCCAATGAGTCACTGAACTTTAAAAGTTTCCTCGTTAATCACTGAATTTTGTAATAAATAATCTCGTCTATCACTTACACAACGACCATTCGAAAAAGTGAGTGCATTGATGACATGATAAATGGAGTCGCTTATGTAGCACAATATTGCAATTAGTGGATGTCAAGTCATGAAGTTGCTGATGAATAGAGCAAGTGTGTTTTAAAAACACGTATTTTAGTACGACTTAAAAAAATGCAAAAGAAGATCGTTCTCTTTTTTCTCTCACTTAAACATCCCTAAACACAACAACATAATCAAAATTGCCTCCCATAAATCCATCTTCTCCTCCCGG
>NW_019231229.1:0-26045 GCF_002742605.1 Olea europaea var. sylvestris
AAGTTAAGAAGGAACCACAAAAATCGAATTAGAAGCCTACCATGAAAGATATAAAAATAAGTTATTCTTTTCATCAATATAGGGAAAAAAAATATTAACTTGTCAATAAATAAAATTTAGAATTTTATGATTTGGTCTTTAGGTCGATGTTCGTGGTAACGAAAATGTAATGTCGTCAGTACTCCCTCTTTAAGAAAAACTTTCTTTAAAAAAAAAAAAGGGGTAATGATTTTTCCGATTAAACTGTCCAATCTATTTTTTAGAACATTGTTTTCGTGACATTAGTATCAATCGAAGCATTCATTTATTTTATAATTGACTATAAAATAACTAATGGATTGACATATTGTGATTTGGAAGGTAAGATTTGATATTTGTCGCATGCTCAAAGATTCGGGGCAAATTCTAATTCCATTCCGGTGGAACGTTCCGGGCCGTTCTTGGTTGTCAACTTGTCATTATGCTGGCTAATTAAAATATAAATTTCTATTTTAGCGCTTGTTTGTTTCACATTTTTTGTCCTAAGTAGAAGAAATCAGATCGTCGCTCTTTCGAAAAGTCACTACTTTATTCATTTCATCTGACAAAAAAAAAAAAAAAGACATTTTACTGTTCAATTTATTCTTTTCATTTCACTTTACCTATTCTGCCCCTTCTCTCCCAAAAAAAAATAAAGTAAAATAAAAAAGTGAGAGTATAAATGGAACTCACAAAGACACACATAATACGGAAATTTAATTGATGTACCTAGAGCATCTTTCTAGAATCGAATTGCTGTTTGTACAGCATTTGTTTGGCAGTTTTTTCACAGTTGTCTCACAAAAGTGGGGTCCACGATTAAATAATCGTGGACCCCGCCCACTTGCATGCGTGTGTACTGTGAAAAAATTGTGAATAGTTCATATACCTATAGCATCTTTCAAGAGCCAAATTGCTGTTTGTACAACATTTGTTTGTCATCTTTTTTCACAGCTGACTCGTAGATGTGGGGTCCAAGATTATTTTAATCGTGGACCCTACCCACTTATATATGTGAACGTTGTGAAAAAAAACTGTGAATAATTGATGTACTGATAGTATCTTTCTAGAACCGAATTGCTGTTTGTACAACATTTGTTTGATAGCTATTTTCACACTTGTCTCACAAAGGTGGAGTCCACAATTATTTTAATCGTGGATCCCATCCACTTGTTTGTGTGTGTGCTGTGAATAATTAATGTACATATAGCATCTTTCTAGAACCAAATTGCTGTTTGTACAGCATTTGTTTGACAGCTTTTTTCACGGTTGTCTCACAGAGGTGGGGTCCATGATTATTTTAATCATGGATCCCATCCACTTGTATGTGTGCGCGCTATGAAAAAAGCTGTGAATAATTGATGTATCTATAGCATCTTTCTAGAGCCAAATTGATGTTTATACAACATTTGTTTGATAGCTTTTTTCACAGCTGTCTCACAGAGGTTGGGTCCACGATTATTTTAATCGTGGACCCTACCCTCTTGCATGTGTGTGCTCTGTGAAAAAAATTGTGAATAATTAATGTACCGATAGCATCTTTCTAGAACCGAATTGTTATTTGTACAGCATTTGTTTGACAGCTTTTTTCATAGTTTTCTCACAAAGGTAGGGTCCACGATTATTTTAATCATGGATCCCACCCACTTACGTGTGTGTGTGCTGTGAAAAAAGTTGTGAATAATTGATGTACTTATAGCATCTTTCTAGAACCGAATTGCTGTTTGTACATCATTTGTTTGATAGCTTTTTTCACAGCTGTCTCACAGAAATAATCGTGGACCCCACCCACTTACATATGTGTGTGCTGTGAAAAAAGCTGTAAATAATTTATGTATCTAAAGCATCTTTCTAGAACCGAATTGTTGTTTATACAACATTTGTTTGATAGCTTTTTTAACAGTTGTCTCACAAAAGTGGGGTTCACAATTATTTTAATCGTAGATCCCACCCACTTGCATGTGTGTGCTATGAAAAAAGTTGTGAATAATTAATGTACTTATAGCATCTTTCTAGAACCAAATTACTGTTGGTATAGAATTTGTCTGACATCTTTTCTCACAGCTGTCTCACAAAGGTGGAGTCCATAATTATTTTAATCGTGGATCCCACCCACTTACATGTGCGTGCTGTGAAAAAAGTTGTGAATAATTAATGTACGTATAGCATCTTTCTAGGATCAAATTGCTGTTGGTATAGCATTTGTTTGACATCTTTTCTCACAGCTGTCTCACAAAGGTGGGGTTGCCAATTATTTTAATCGTGGAACTCACCCACTCCCATGTGTGTATGCTGTGAAAAAAGCTATGAATAATTGATGTACTTATAACATCTTTCTAGAGCCAAATTGCTATTTGTACAGCATTTGTTTGACAGCTTTTTTCACAGCTGTCTCACAGAGGTGGAGTCCATGATTATTTTAATCGTAGACCCTACCCACTTACATGTGTGTGCGCTGTGAAAAAAGTTATGAATAATTGATGTACCGATAGCATCTTTCTAGAACCAAATTGCTGTTTGTACAGCATTTGTTTGACAACTTTTTTCATAGTTGTCTCACAGAGGTGGGGTCCATGATTATTTTAATCGTGGATTCCACCCACTTGCATGTGTGTGTGCTGTAAAAAAAATTGTGAATAATTGATGTACCTATAACATCTTTCTAGAACTGAATTGCTGTTTGTACAACATTTGTTTGATAGCTTTTTTCACAGCTCTCTTATGTGTATTGTGAAAAAAAAAACAGTAAATAATTGATGTATCTAAAGTATCTTTCTAGAATCGAATTGTTGTTGTTTGTACAACATTTATTTGATAGTTTTTTCACAGTTGGGGTCCAAAATTATTTTAATCGTGGATCCCACCCGCTTGCATGTGTGTGCGCTGTGAGAAAAGTTATGAATAATTAATGTACCTATAGCATCTTTTTAGAACCAAATCGCTATTGGTACAGCATTTTGTTTGACAGTTTTTTTCACAACTGTCTCACAGAGGTGAGGTCTCTGATTATTTTAATCGTGGAACTCACCCACTTGCATGTGTGTATGCTATGAAAAAAGCTGTGAATAATTGATATACATATAACATCTTTTTAGAACCGAATTGCTGTTTGTACAACATTTATTTGACATCTTTTTCACAGCTGTCTCATAGGGGTGGTAATCGTGAACCCCACCCACTTGCATGTGTGTGTGCTATGAAAAAAGCTATGAATAATTGATGTATCTATAGCATCTTTCTAGAACCGAATTACTATTTGTACTATTTGTACAGCATTTGTTTGATAGTTTTTTTACAGCTGTCTCACAAAGGTGGGGTCCACGATTATTTGAATCGTGGACCCCACCCACTTGCATTTGTTTGTGCTATGAAAAATTGATGTACCTATAACATCTTTCTTAACAATAGCGTCAAGACAAGGTAAGATGTGTTCGTGTATTTTTATCAGAAATTTCTCATTAAAAATATCCAAAGAGATTACGCTAAATAAAGATTAGAGTATTTTTACATATTTTAGTGGGGTTCGTAACTCCTATCTAAATGAGTTTGGAGTACAAGTACCATTTTGTTTCAAGCATCGTTAGAATTTAAATAACTTTTTTGGAGAGTGACAAGACATGTGAAAAACCTT
The DNA here is from genome assembly GCF_002742605.1 of Olea europaea var. sylvestris. Taxonomy (NCBI): domain Eukaryota; kingdom Viridiplantae; phylum Streptophyta; class Magnoliopsida; order Lamiales; family Oleaceae; genus Olea; species Olea europaea. Next base: position 3,650 of record NW_019231229.1, read on the forward strand.
ACGTTCGACCCAACTAACACCTAGAGGGGGGGTGAATAGGTGTTCATGCGGAATTAAAAAACTTATCAATTAATTCGTGCAACAAGTCACAAGAATTAAAGTTTGTCCAGATTCATTCACATGTCTTAATTACCTATGTTGAATTACCGGTAACAATAAATAAATTAAAGCAATAAAAGAACACAACGAATGTTGACGGAGAAACCCCAACTGGGTAAAAACTCCGGGCACAAGCCAGTAGAGATCCACTATTTGTAGAAGGTAACTTACAGTACGCCAGAACAATTGATCCCCTCAATTTTCTAACCTCCTTACTGTTTGAGAACAAGACTCTCCTGGATCTAGCAGATCTGTGCTACCATCCCAGCCTTGTGTGACTTCTACTTCCCGTGAATCGTCAAGCACTCCCGCCCTTCAAGCAAGTTCTTCCCGGATCTTCAATCTGAGGATCTTCTGGAAGTTTTATAGGATTTAGAGAAGGTGGTGTTTTGGTGTTTCAGGGTGTGATATTTTTTTTTTTTTTTTTTGCTTTTCGAGGATTTTGATCTTCAAGGATTTTAGAGAGAATCAATAATATGGCTTCAATGTGTATTTCCTCTCTCTTCAACTCGAAGAAGACGAATCATATTTATATGGCTCAACGTATGATTTTTGTGGCGCGTCAAAAAATCGCGAGCTTTTAAACTTAATGTTGCCCAGATAAATAGGTCGCTGGAGCGAGGGACCAGCGTGATTCGAGCGACGTCCACTTAGCTCAAGCGATCTGTTGGCGAGGCTCTAGCGACAGTGGTTCTGCAATCGTGGCTCGAGCGAGATCATGGCGTGGCTCGAGCGAAATCTCGCGCCGTTTGCAACTTTGAGGCATCCATCACAACCCTAGACCTAGCCTTCAACACTTTGATTATTAGCAACTCAAGTCCCTGAACTATTGGACATTTGACACTTTGGTCCTTGACCTTACAATTATGACATTTGAATCCTTGACTTTACAATTATTACATTTTGGTCCTTGATCACAGATTTGCCAATTACATATTTCCTAACAACATGGATTACTTCAGCTAACTCATTGACTCCGCGTTCATGAAATTTCAGATACCGTACTTTTTAAAAGACTTCATCGTCATGTACAAGATCGGTGTGTGTGTCGAAGACTTCGAGGATGAAAATTTACATATATTTCCTATGGAGCATTCAAAAGATTCACATACAAAATGAACACCAAGCGTGTTTGCCCACTGTACATTCTCTTCATATACATTCGACTAAGTTTTTGACTCAAAAAACAGCGTGTAACAAAAACTTTACAAGCCAATATGATCTAGAGGACTACAGTAGCTATTGTACAGCATCAGAAAATCGAAAAAGAAGAAAGAATTCAACCAGATAAATATCTCTCAGACGATATCAATGGAACCAATTGATCTTGTAGACATTGATCTGTTGGAGCCTTCCTTAGATGCAGAACAAGTAATGGATCTGTTGGAGCCTTCCTTAGTTGCAGAACAAGTAATGGATCTGTTAGAACCCTCCTTTGCTAATGAACAAGAAGCATCCTTTGCAGCTGAATAATGTATCAAGTTCTTAACAACCTGCCGATATCTCCTTCTGTAAGTTGGAAACTTGGAAACACTTCTAGACATTCCCAACATCCTGCTAAGCACACAACAAATGTTAAGTATATGTATGGTAGTGCTTTTAAGTGCTTATAAATCATGGGTCCTATGAAATGTATGAATAATAAGTGAATAGTAACTGTAGATTCCATGAAATGTGTGGATACAGTTATTCTCCCGAAGCCTAGGTCTACCAAATACGTGCCCACCTGATATTCTTTTTTTACATGGTAGGAATATTAGGTCGATATTAAAGGAATAATATTTTTTTTATTTTTTTATTTTTACCTGCGACCGATACCATCTAATCGAGCAGCTCTGACAGGGTCTTCAGGAATAAAACTACCATTTTCCCAAGTCTTAAGGTGTTCTTTATTGTTTCCAAAGAGAATCAACTTCTCCAGGTACCGTATCTCGCCCTCTTCCAAAGAAAGGACTCGGATTTGTTCTTTGAGGACCATCACAGGCTGGAAAAACCAGTCCAACAATCTGCTCTGGGGCCGATTCAAATGGGTGATCTCAAGATCATCCAAAAGCAGTAGCCCATTGGAGCCAGATTTGATCGAGTGCAGCATTGTTTGCAAAAATGAAAAACAGGGCAATCCAACAGCAACAATGGACGCATCGTTTGTTTTCTTTGCCTTCAACCAATCATTGAGGTCAGCAGTTGTTATGACATTTGCATCCAATAGTTCCTTGCCTCTCTGTTCGCATAGTCTCATTGTGCTTCCCCATACCTGTCACAAATTTTGCAAAATAAGAGAGACCATTCATTTCTATTTCAAGGCAAGCAGCAAATGTGAACAATAAAATGTGACATAATTGTCAATAGTCCCATTGTTAGAGAATTAGCTATTCTCTACATCATGCCAAAATCAGGGCCTAATCCAGTCCTGGCTGTGACTGGCTTGTCATCACAACAATAATTAATTTGAGGATAGTCAATGGACCCTTCACAAGATCTTAATATGTATTCCAGAATAGGAGGCCGAGGAAATTTTCATTTAATTGATTCACTAGCTTCATGTTAAGTCAAAAAAATAAATAAAAATTTACTATCACTTATTTATTAAGTTTATTATACACTTCTGCTTCAACTTCATTCTTCAGTTTTCTGCTTTTCTCAGTAAATACATTAACTTAACTTCTATAACAACAAAGTAAGCCTCGTTTAACAATAAATGTGTTTGTGGTCGACTACATGTATCCATTTCTGTAACTCCATTCGGTTCATTGCTCGATCTACTAGAAGATCTAAAGCTAGAAGATTTTAACTATTACATGCCACGCTAGTTTCTGTATAAATAATTAGATATTTATGCTTGACACATTAGTTTTTCAAAGCAAAAAATTGAATTTCAATTATACCACAAGTCCTCATAATTACTTTCTCTTGCATTAATAAAATCCTTACTTCGATTAATTGACAGTATAGTGTACTCAGAAGTTTCTTCCTGTTAGCAATCAATTGTATCCTTAAGCTATTACATGGAAGTACAATATATTGTTAATGGCAACGTTTCTGCATGTCTTAGATGTCAAATTATCCTGAATTTCCCTAATTACTGAACATGCATACCTGCACCATTGGCACCTCATGTATTGCCTCCCGAACAGATCTTGATGCTATAAGGTTTGGCACGATGATTGAAGGAGCTTCAGTGAAGACAGCACTGTAATTTCCATGTAAGGAGTGATTTTGCTGAACAGAAAACTCAGAACTGGATTTACTTTTCTTCCTGTATCGGGGCCTGGCCATGAGTAACAAGATTAGTGTCTTGAAAGGGGAATGACTACAAAAAAGGCTATACAACTTTGAGAATTTTGATAATTTATTTTATTTTATTTTTTAAAAAAAACGGGGTAAAGTTACTCAATTACTTTTTTAAGTATTTTTTTGGCTCAAATATGTTAAATAACAAACCTTTTCTTACTTCTAAATAAAATAAAAAGAATTACCCTTTTAATAGCAACTCTTACTTTAGTGTAAAAACAAGAACTTAAATACTTCTAACTTACAAAAAGAAAATCGTATACTTACTCATTTACTTGTAAGTAAACTTTCTAAGCATAGAATTCTCTTCATCCATGAAGCAATGATAAAAACCCTCGAGAAAAAAAAAATAATGAATGGAACTAATTACTTTGGAAGGATTGACCCCTCACGAAGATAGAGCAAATCATTTGTGTACTCGTCAAATTCAGCAACCATAGCAATGACATAAGCAACACCTCTTCGGAAGGACCTTTCCTGAATCACCATGAATGATCGCCAGTAAAAAACCACATGTAATTCATGAAATTGTGTTTTGAAAAACTCTGTGGCTGAAATATACCTGGTACACTATAACGGATCCATATAATCCTATGAAAAAACTTGAAAATATAGCCATTATGATGCTCCCAATAACAACAAGCGGCCACATAAGGATTGCCAAACCAGCAATTGGAACACAAGCTGTTTCTAAAAATGGGCCTTCCCGGCTGATCAAATCGTGTACTAATCTATGCCATCCCTTGAACAACATGTAAGGACTCTTTACTATTGCAATAGCTGTGTAAAGAGGAATTTCCACTATCAGCCCCATCAAACCAACAATGATGCACCCAGGAACATGAATGAGCCTGCACGATGGTTTCATCAAAGATTAAGAACGATAATAATCTCCTAATTCCATCACATTTTCATGACATGTATTCACCTGTGTAATACTTTCCATTCAGAAAAATCTGAAGAAACGGAAATTTTAAATGCTTATGTTAATGTTAACCAGAGCAATTCTCGGCCAACGAAGGAGACGATTCAGTAAACATTTTATGTTATGCTATCCCTTCTTAATTTTACCTGGCTGAGAAATATAACATGTTGTGGCATTGTTATTACACCCCTGTTTGAGCCTTATTTTTAGGAGAATAGATTTTGTAAAAAGTGATTTTTTTTGGAGAACGTCTTGTTAAAATGTTTTTAATTTACGTGCAAAAATATTTTATTGGGAGAATGTGTCAAACAATGAGTTTGGAAAAAATTGAGTTTTAAAGAATGGGCTCAAATGGGGCTAAATCTAATTAACGTAATTATGTCGAGTGTAAATTTCCTTCAACCTCAAAACAAAATGAAGAGATAAATTTATCATTGATAAGAAAAATCTTGTTCAATTGGAATTAAGATAAATTTCCTTTATTTGCCCATAGGATTGTTATTGTTCACTGAAAAAAAACAGATAAGAAGAAATATAAAAATAAAACAAAAAATTTACGGACTATTAAAGCTTTCACTACAAGAAAATTTGTTCAATCATATAGAATTTTCAGTCACCTAAACCCCCAAGTATTGTAAGAAAAAAATATCATAAACTTTACCACACCTACCAATTTACTCTTTGTACAACCCACAAAGAAAATAAGAAAAATCAGGATACTAGACTTACAATGTTTCCTCACTAAACTTTCCAGCCATGTGTGAAAACTATACTCATCAAATTGGAATTTTTTATAATCCTTTTCATATTCAATTACCAGCTCCCATTCATTTCAAATTATAACACTCAGCGGACCAGCAAGCATAGGAATCTTCAATTAAAATTTTAACTTTTTTTCTTATTTGCATTGAAATTGTCTTAATTTAGAATTTTTTGAGGTAACAATCCCAACAATCTCTACTTAGCCAAAAACAAGCCAAATGCCTCGTCCGCCCCTTTAGAGGGCAGGATTAATTTGGCTTAAAAGCCTAATCAGTTAATTAAAAGGGTCCCAAAATAATACAATATAGTTTGGAGACCAATGGAGAAATTCCTGAAACCCCATCATTAAGTAAAGGACCCATTAGGGCATGATGATTGCCTTTATAAATTGTGCAGTATGAACATGAATTCTGTGTGAGAAAACTGAAATGACAACAGAAAATTTACGTACGGTAGGTAGAGATAGGAGAGGAAAAATAGTAGGAAAGATTAGAGCTTTGCTAGACGATTGAAACATTTTCAGTTTCATTTCAGACTCCATTTGGTAAGATCATTAAATCTTCTCTTTATTATTTGTCCATAGAAAGCACCTAGCATATGATGAATATTTTGGTGAATTCTTGATGATATTGCGATACTCTAGTATTACCTAGAGAAGTTGCAATCTCATCATTATAGATTATAGTTGAAGAACTAATCGAAGTTGTGCCCGTGGATGTCTCCAAGTTGCCAAACCACATTATCTTGGCGTTCTTGAAATTTATATATTTTCCTATTAGCATTGTTAGAATTGGTTGATTACCCTATTTTATTTACACACAAAGTGGGAAAAGATTTATTCTGCCGTGTAAATAGTTTGTTTCCGAACAAGTGATATCCGAAATTCATTATTATTATTTATTTACTTTTGTAATAGAATGGAAGAAAAATCATTTGGGATGATAAAATTGAGTTCGTCAAAATATCAATTGGGAAACAAAAAATGCATGATATGCTATACTGCAAAGATTTGTTTAAGCGTGTTAAATGTACAGCAAATCTAGAAAAATTATCTGATGAAATCGGAAACATTGCACATGAAAACCGCTACTATGATCAGATAGTGGGTTGATCATAATATATTTCATCATATTGCTGAAGAAACAAGGCTGATGCAGTTTGGAAAAAGTAAGAATCCATGTACGAGAAGAATACATCCAGAAATAAAGCAACAATAATTAGAATGCTCACAAATTTGAAGTAAAGGACTCAGTACGGTAGAGCATACAAGTGAGTTTATTGCCTTAGCGAATCAATTATCAACTATGAAGATGAACCTCGAAGATAAGCAGCAGGCACGTTTACTGCTCAGTTCTTTGCATGATAGTTGGAATACACTAGTGATTTAATTAAGCAACTCAGTATCAGATGGAAAATTAATCATCGATATATATAGAGAGTTTGCTCTACGAATAAGCCATAAAAAAGGAAAAAGTTGAATATTCTTCTGATGCCCTTGCAACTGAACAACATGAAAAGTGGGTAAGAAGTAAAAGCAGAAAGGCTGGTGGTCATGGGTAAAGGGATTCTTCTAGTGGGAAGTTTAAATCTAGAAAGAAATTGAGGTGTTATCATTGCAACAAACTTGGACATAAAAAGAGTGAGGGTAGAATTTGGAAAAGAGAACAGATGAAGGACAGGAAACTTGAGACAACAGATATGAGCTCAAGCGTTTAAGAGTTGGAGCATTTCAAATGGGTTGGGAGAAAAAACAAAAGAACAAAATAAAAGTAAAATATGCCAATATTTCATATATTCTTGATTTGTTTGAATGATATGCAACTTTGTGACTTTTTTCTGTCACCTAAAACTGAACAGATTTTAGTTTTTCCCGTTGAACAGACTAGTCTGATTTGGTTTTGACAATTGATCACATCAACTTCAAAGGTACAAAATTTTTATTGATATTTTGAAATTTTGATTCTCATACTAAGTTAATAAGATATAATGTCAAAAGTTAAGAAGGAACCACAAAAATCGAATTAGAAGCCTACCATGAAAGATATAAAAATAAGTTATTCTTTTCATCAATATAGGAAAAAAAAATATTAACTTGTCAATAAATAAAATTTAGAATTTTATGATTTGGTCTTTAGGTCGATGTTCGTGGTAACGAAAATGTAATGTCATCAGTACTCCCTCTTTAAGAAAAACTTTCTTTAAAAAAAAAAAAGGGGTAATGATTTTTCCGATTAAACTGTCCAATCTATTTTTTAGAACATTGTTTTCGTGACATTAGTATCAATCGAAGCATTCATTTATTTTATAATTGACTATAAAATAACTAATGGATTGACATATTGTGATTTGGAAGGTAAGATTTGATATTTGTCACATGCTCAAAGATTCGGGGCAAACTCTAATTCCATTCCGGTGGAACGTTCCGGGCCGTTCTTGGTTGTCAACTTGTCATTATGCTGGCTAATTAAAATATAAATTTCTATTTTAGCGCTTGTTTGTTTCACATTTTTTGTCCTAAGTAGAAGAAATCAGATCGTCGCTCTTTCGAAAAGTCACTACTTTATTCATTTCATCTGACAAAAAAAAAAAAAAAATAAATGACAATTTGAATTTAATCTTCAATGGATTGTGTCCATAACTTAAATTTGAGAGAAAAAAATTTAAGGCTCCGTTTGATTGCACGAAATTTTCCATGGAACTTGGAATTCGAATTCCAACTTCCACTTTTGACCTGTTTGATTGACAAAATTTTCCAGGGAATTGATTTTCCATGAATTTCTAGGTACAACAATTTAAAGCGTGATTTTTCACCTTTTATTTTCTTAGGGGTAGGTGATTTTTGGTTTTTGTTTGGTATTTGGTCCGGTGTATCTGGAATTTGATGTGTGTGCGCTGTGAAAAAAGTTGTGAATAATTGATGTACCAATAGCATATTTCTAGAACTGAATTGGTATTTGTATAGCATGACAGCTTTTTTCACAGCTGTCTCATAGAAATAATCGTGGACCCCACCCACTTGCATATGTGTGTGCTGTGAAAAAAGTTGTAAATAATTTATGTATCTAAAGCATCTTTCTAGAACCGAATTGTTGTTATGATAGCATTTTTCACAGTTGTCTCACAAAGGTGGGGTCCACAATTATGTTAATCGTGGATCCCACCCACTTGCATGTATGTGCTGTGAAAAAAATTGTGAATAATTAATGTACCTATAGCATCTTTCTAGAACCAAATTGCTGTTGGTATAGCATTTGTTTGACATCTTTTCTCACAGTTGTCTCACAAAGGTAGGGTCCACAATTATTTTAATCGTGGATCCCACCCACTTGCATGTGTGTGCTGTGAATAATTAATGTACCTATACCATCTTTCTAGAACGAAATTGCTGTTGGTATAGCATTTGTTTGACATCTTTTCTCATAGCTGTCTCACAAAGGTGGGTCCCCGATTATTTTAATCGTGGAACTCACTCACTTGCATGTGTGTATGTTGTGAAAAAAGTTGTGAATAATTGATGTACTTATAGCATCTTTCTAGAGCCGAATTGCTATTGGTACAACATTTGGTTGACAGCTTTTTTCACAGCTGTCTCACAGAGGTGGGGTCCACGATTATTTTAATCATAGACCCTACCCACTTGCATGTGTGTGCGCTGTGAAAAATGTTGTGAATAATTGATGTACCGATAGCATATTTCTAGAACTGAATTGCTATTTGTACAGCATGACAGCTTTTTTCACAGCTGTCTCACAGAAATAATCGTGGACCCCACCCACTTGTATATGTGTGCTGTGAAAAAAGTTGTAAATAATTTATGTATCTAAAGCATTTTTCTAGAACCGAATTGTTGTTATGATAGCATTTTTCACAATTGTCTCACAAAGGTGGGGTCCACAATTATGTTAATCATGGATCCCACCCACCTGCATGTGTGTGCCGTGAAAAAAACTGTGAATAATTAACGTACCTATAGCATCTTTCTAGAACCAAATTGCTGTTGGTATAGCATTTGTTTGACATCTTTTCTTACAGCTGTCTCACAAAGGTGGGGTCCACAATTATTTTAATCGTGGATCCCACCCACTTGCATGTGTGTGCTGTGGATAATTAATGTACCTGTAGCATCTTTCTAGAACCAAATTGCTGTTGGTATAGCATTTGTTTGACATCTTTTCTCTTAGTTGTCTCACAAAGGTGGGTCCCCGATTATTTTAATCGTGGAACTCACTCACTTGCATGTGTGTATGTTGTGAAAAAAGTTGTGAATAATTGATGTACTTATAGCATCTTTCTAGAGCCGAATTGCTATTTGTACAGCATTTGGTTGACAGCTTTTTTCACAGCTGTCTCATAGAGGTGGGGTCCACGATTATTTTAATCGTAGACCCTATCCACTTGCATGTGTGCGCATTGTGAAAAAAGCTATGAATAATTGATGTACCGATAACATCTTTCTAGAACCAAATTGCTGTTTATACAATATTTATTTGACAACTTTTTTCACAGTTGTCTCACAGAGGTGGGGTCCATGATTATTTTAATTGTGGATCCCACACACTTGCATGTGTGTGTGCTGTGAAAAAAATTGTGAATAATTGATGTACCTATAGCATCTTTCTAGAACCGAATTGCTATTTGTACAACATTTGTTTGACAGCTTTTTTCATAACTGTTTCTATGTGTGTGTTGTGAAAAAAAAAACTGTAAATAATTGATGTATCTAAAGCATCTTTCTAAAATCGAATTGTTGTTTGTACAACATTTATTTGATAGTTTTTTCACAGTTGTCTCACAAAGGTGGGGTCCACAATTATTTTCATCGTGGATTCCACCCGCTTGCATATGTGTGCATTGTGAGAAAAGTTATGAATGATTAATGTACCTATAGCATCTTTCTAGAAGCAAATTGCTGTTGGTACAACATTTGTTTGACAGTTTTTTTCACAACTGTCTCACAGATGTGAGGTCTCTAATTATTTTAATCATGCTGTGAATAATTGATGTACCTGTAGCATCTTTCTAGAATCGAATTGCTGTTTGTAGAGCATTTGTTTGACAGCTTTTTTCATGGCTATCTCACAAGGGTGGTAATCGTGGACCCTACCCACTTGAATGTGTGTGTGCTATGAAAAAAGCTATGAATAATTAATGTACCTATAACATCTTTCTAGAATTGAATTGCTATTTGTAAAGCATTTGTTTGATAGCTTTTTTTACAGCTGTCTCACAAAGGAGGGGTCCACGATTGTTTGAATCGTAGACCCCACCTACTTGCATTGGTTTGTGCTGTGAATAATTGATGTATCTATAACATCTTTCTTAACAATAGCGCCAAGACAAGGTAAGATGTGTTCGTGTACTTTTATCAGAAATTTCTCATTAAAAATATCCAAAGAGATTACACTAAGAGGGTGTTTGAGCCACATTATTTTGGTAATAATGCACTCTTGAATAGTGTATTGATGGGAAATGTGTGATTAAAAAATAACGAAAAGTTTTTGATCTACGTGTAATATTATTTTATTGAAGAATGTATGATTGAAATGATGTCAAATCACTATTTAAAAATATATTTTTTTGAAATAATGTGACTCAAATATGCCCTTAATAAAAATTAGAGTATTTTTACATATTTTAGTGGGGTTCGTAACTCCTATCTAAATGAGTTTCGAGTACAAGTACCATTCTGTTTCAAGCATCATTAGAATTTAAATAACTTTTTTGAGAGAGTGACAAGACATGGATTACTTCAGCTAACTCATTGACTCCGCGTTCATGAAATTTCAGATACCGTACTTTTTAAAAGACTTCATCGTCATGTACAAGATCCGCGTGCATGTCTGAGCCTTCGAAGATGAAAATTTACATATATTTCCTATGAAGCATTCAAAAGATTCACATACAAAATGAACACCAAGCGTGTTTGCCCACTGTACATTCTCTTCATATACATTCAACGAAGTTTTTGACACAAAAAACAGCGTGTAACAAAAACTTTACAAGCCAATATGATCTAGAGGACTACAGTAGCTATTGTACAGCATCAGAAAATCGAAAAAGAAGAAAGAATTCAACCAGATAAATATCTCTCAGACGATATCAATGGAACCAATTGATCTTGTAGACATTGATCTGTTGGAGCCTTCCTTAGATGCAGAACAAGTAATGGATCTGTTGGAGCCTTCCTTAGTTGCAGAACAAGTAATGGATCTGTTAGAACCCTCCTTTGCTAATGAACAAGAACCATCCTTTGCAGCTGAATAATGTATCAAGTTCTTAACAACCTGCCGATATCTCCTTCTGTAAGTTGGAAACTTAGATACACTTCTAGACATTCCCAACATCCTGCTAAGCACACAACGAATGTTAAGTATATGTATGGTAGTGCTTTTAAGTGCTTATAAACCATGGGTCCTATGAAATGTATGACTAATAAGTGAATAGTAACTGTGGATTCCATGAAATGTATGGATACAGTTATTCTCCCGAAGCCTAGGTCTACCAAATACGTGCCCACCTGATATTCTTTTTTTACACGGTAGGAATATTAGGTCGATATTAAAGTAATATATATATATATTTTTTTTTACCTGCGACCGATACCATCTAATCGAGCAGCTCTGACAGGGTCTTCAGGAATAAAACTACCATTTTCCCAAGTCTTAAGGTGTTCTTTATTGTTTCCAAAGAGAATCAACTTCTCCAGGTACCGTATCTCGCCCTCTTCCAAAGAAAGGACTCGGATTTGTTCTTTGAGGACCATCACAGGCTGGAAAAACCAGTCCAACAATCTGCTCTGGGGCCGATTCAAATGGGTGATCTCAAGATCATCCAAAAGCAGTAGCCCATTGGAGCCAGATTTGATCGAGTGCAGCATTGTTTGCAAAAATGAAAAACAGGGCAATCCAACAGCAACAATGGATGCATCGTTTGTTTTCTTTGCCTTCAACCAATCATTGAGGTCAGCAGTTGTTATGACATTTGCATCCAATAGTTCCTTGCCTCTCTGTTCGCATAATCTCATTGTGCTTCCCCATACCTGTCACAAATTTTGCAAAATAAGAGAGACCATTCATTTCTATTTCAAGGCAAGCAGCAAATGTGAACATTAAAATGTGACATAATTGTCAATAGTCCCATTGTTAGAGAATTAGCTATTCTCTACATCATGCCAAAATCAGGGCCTAATCCAGTCCTGGCTGTCACTGGCTTGTCATCACAACAATAATTAATTTGAGGATAGTCAATGGACCTTTCACAAGATCTTAATATGTATTCCAGAATAGGAGGCCGAGAAAATTTTCATTTAATTGATTCACTAGCTTCATGTTAAGTCAAAAAAATAAATAAAAATTTACTATCACTTATTTATTAAGTTTATTATACACTTCTGCTTCAACTTCATTCTTCAGTTTTCTGCTTTTCTCAGTAAATACATTAACTTAACTTCTATAACAACAAAGCAAGCCTCGTTTAACAATAAATGTGTTTGTGGTCGACTACATGTATCCATTTCTGTAACTCCATTCGGTTCATTGCTCGATCTACTAGAAGATCTAAAGCTAGAAGATTTTAACTATTACATGCCACGCTAGTTTTTGTATAAATAATTAGATATTTATGCTTGTCACATTAGATTTTCAAAGCAAAAAATTGAATTTCAATTATTCCACGAGTCCTCATAATTACTTTCTCTTGCATTAATAAAATCCTTACTTCGATTAATTGACAGTATAGTGTACTCAGAAGTTTCTTCCTGTTAGCAATCAATTGTATTCTTAAGCTATTACATGGAAGTACAATATATTGTTAATGGCAACGTTTCTGCATGTCTTAGATGTCAAATTATCCTGAATTTCCCTAATTACTGAACATGCATACCTGCACCATTGGCACCTCATGTATTGCCTCCCGAACAGATCTTGATGCTATAAGGTTTGGCACGATGATTGAAGGAGCTTCAGTGAAGACAGCACTGTAATTTCCATGTAAGGAGTGATTTTGCTGAACAGAAAACTCAGAACTGGATTTACTTTTCTTCCTGTATCGGGGCCTGGCCATGAGTAACAAGATTAGTGTCTTGGAATGGGAATGACTACAAAAAAGGCTATACAACTTTGAGAATTTTGCTAATTTATTTTATTTTATTTTTTTAAAAAAAGGGGGTAAAGTTACTCAATTACTTTTTTAAGTATTTTTTTGGCTCAAATATGTTAAATAACATACCTTTTCTTACTTCTAAATAAAATAAAAAGAATTACCCTTTTAATAGCAACTCTTACTTTAGTGTAAAAACAAGAACTTAAATACTTCTAACTTACAAAAAGAAAAATCGTATACTTACTCATTTACTTGTACGTAAACTTTCTAAGCATAGAATTCTCTTCATCCATGAAGCAATGATAAAAGCCCTCGAGAAAAAAAAATAATGAATGGAAGTAATTACTTTGGAAGGATTGACCCCTCACGAAGATAGAGCAAATCATTTGTGTACTCGTCAAATTCAGCAACCATAGCAATGACATAAGCAACACCTCTTCGGAAGGACCTTTCCTGCATCACCATGAATAATCGCCAGTAAAAAACCACATGTAATTCATGAAATTGTGTTTTGAAAAACTCTGTGGCTGCAATGTACCTGGTATACTATAACGGATCCATATAATCCTATGAAAAAACTTGAAAATATAGCCATTATGATGCTCCCAATAACAACAAGCGGCCACATAAGGATTGCCAAACCAGCAATTGGAACACAAGCTGTTTCTAAAAATGGGCCTTCCCGGCTGATCAAATCGTGTACTAATCTATGCCATCCCTTGAACAACATGTAAGGACTCTTTACTATTGCAATAGCTGTGTAAAGAGGAATTTCCACTATCAGCCCCATCAAACCAACAATGATGCACCCAGGAACATGAATGAGCCTGCACGATGGTTTCATCAAAGATTAAGAACGATAATAATCTCCTAATTCCATCACATTTTCATGACATGTATTCACCTGTGTAATACTTTCCATTCAGAAAAATCTGAAGAAACGGAAATTTTAAATGCTAATGTTAATGTTAACCAGAGCAATTCTCGGCCAACGAAGGAGATTATACAGTAAACATTTTATGTTATGCTATCCCTTCTTAATTTTACCTGGCTGAGAAATATAACCTGTTGTGGCATTGTTATTACACCCCTGTTTGAGCCTTATTTTTAGGAGAATAGATTTTGTAAAAAGTGATTTTTTTGGAGAACGTCTTGTTAAAATGTTTTTAATTTTACGTGCAAAAATATTTTATTGGGAGAATGTGTCAAACAATGAGTTTGGAAAAAATTGAGTTTTAAAGAATGGGCTGAAATGGGGCTAAATCTAATTAACGTAATTATGTCGAGTGTAAATTTCCTTCAACCTCAAAACAAAATGAAGAGATAAATTTATCATTGATAAGAAAAATCTTGTTCATTTGGAATTAAGATAAATTTCCTTTATTTGCCCATAGGATTGTTATTGTTCACTGAAAAAAAAAACAGATAAGAAGAAATATAAAAATAAAACAAAAAATTTACGGACTATTAAAGCTTTCACTACAAGAAAATTTGTTCAATCATATAGAATTTTCAGTCACCTAAACCCCCAAGTATTGTAAGAAAAAAATATCATAAACTTTACCACACCTACCAATTTACTCTTTGTACAACCCACAAAGAAAATAAGAAAAATCAGGATACTAGACTTACAATGTTTCCTCACTAAACTTTCCAGCCATGTGTGAAAACTACACTCATCAAATTGGAATTTTTTATAATCCTTTTCATATTCAATTACCAGCTCCCATTCATTTCAAATTATAACACTCAGCGGACCAGCAAGCATAGGAATCTTCAATTAAAATTTTAACTTTTTTTCTTATTTGCATTGAAATTGTCTTAATTTAGAATTTTTTGAGGTAACAATCCCAACAATCTCTACTTAGCCAAAAACAAGCCAAATGCCTCGTCCGCCCCTTTAGAGGGCAGGATTAATTTGGCTTAAAAGCCTAATCAGTTAATTAAAAGGGTCCCAAAATAATACAATATAGTTTGGAGACCAATGGAGAAATTCCTGAAACCCCATCATTAAGTAAAGGACCCATTAGGGCATGATGATTGCCTTTATAAATTGTGCAGTATGAACATGAATTCTGTGTGAGAAAACTGAAATGACGACAGAAAATTTACGTACGGTAGGTAGAGATAGGAGAGGAAAAATAGTAGGAAAGATTAGAGCTTTGCTAGACGATTGAAACATTTTCAGTTTCATTTCAGACTCCATTTGGTAAGATCATTAAATCTTCTCTTTATTATTTGTCCATAGAAAGCACCTAGCATATGATGAATATTTTGGTGAATTCTTGATGATATTGCGATACTCTAGTATTACCTAGAGAAGTTGCAATCTCATCATTATAGATTATAGTTGAAGAACTAATCGAAGTTGTGCCCGTGGATGTCTCCAAGTTGCCAAACCACATTATCTTGGCGTTCTTGAAATTTATATATTTTCCTATTAGCATTGTTAGAATTGGTTGATTACCCTATTTTATTTACACACAAAGTGGGAAAAGATTTATTCTGCCGTGTAAATAGTTTGTTTCCGAACAAGTGATATCCGAAATTCATTATTATTATTTATTTACTTTTGTAATAGAATGGAAGAAAAATCATTTGGGATGATAAAATTGAGTTCGTCAAAATATCAATTGGGAAACAAAAAATGCATGATATGCTATACTGCAAAGATTTGTTTAAGCGTGTTAAATGTACAGCAAATCTAGAAAAATTATCTGATGAAATCGGAAACATTGCACATGAAAACCGCTACTATGATCAGATAGTGGGTTGATCATAATATATTTCATCATATTGCTGAAGAAACAAGGCTGATGCAGTTTGGAAAAAGTAAGAATCCATGTACGAGAAGAATACATCCAGAAATAAAGCAACAATAATTAGAATGCTCACAAATTTGAAGTAAAGGACTCAGTACGGTAGAGCATACAAGTGAGTTTATTGCCTTAGCGAATCAATTATCAACTATGAAGATGAACCTCGAAGATAAGCAGCAGGCACGTTTACTGCTCAGTTCTTTGCATGATAGTTGGAATACACTAGTGATTTAATTAAGCAACTCAGTATCAGATGGAAAATTAATCATCGATATATATAGAGAGTTTGCTCTACGAATAAGCCATAAAAAAGGAAAAAGTTGAATATTCTTCTGATGCCCTTGCAACTGAACAACATGAAAAGTGGGTAAGAAGTAAAAGCAGAAAGGCTGGTGGTCATGGGTAAAGGGATTCTTCTAGTGGGAAGTTTAAATCTAGAAAGAAATTGAGGTGTTATCATTGCAACAAACTTGGACATAAAAAGAGTGAGGGTAGAATTTGGAAAAGAGAACAGATGAAGCGAAGACATGTGAGAAAAAGACTAATACAATATTGACTAATAGTGATTGAGATGTTGTCCCTGATAAGGATACGGTCAGTCTTGCACGCCAAGACATTTATTGGGTGAATGACTCACCTTCTTCCACGCCACCTCATGTCATGCTTTCTTTAACTATTATATTGTTGGTGATTTTGGCGATGTCAAAATAGGGAACACTAAAGGGTAAGCATTGTTGGTGTTGGGATATCTATTTGGTAACTAATCATGGGAGCAAATTGATGCTCAAATATGTCAGAAATGTTCCAGATATTTGCCTCAATTTGATTCCTAAGGGAAAATTTCATGACGATGGAAATTATAACAGTATCGGTAGATGTAAATGGAAGCTCACCAAGGCTCCCTAACAATGGTCAAAGGAACAAAGACGAATACACTTTATGTTATGCAAACAAAGCATCAAAAAGGACAGATAAATGCAGTTCAGAAAGATGCATTTATTAACCTTTGACAGAAGAGGCTTGGTCACATCAGCGAGAAAGGACTTCAAACTCTTGATAGAAAGTTCATTCGTAATGTATAAGGTATGCCTCTTAAAACTTGTGTTGATTGCTTGGCTTGAAAAACACAGAGTTACTTTTCATTGATATCCCTCGACTAGAAAATCAAATATTATTGATTTGGTTCATTCCAATGTTTGTTCTATAGCAATAAAATATCTCGGAAGTGCACATTCTTTTGTGACATTTATTGATGATCATTGAAGAAAGATTTTGACATAGGGTAGATGGTTAAAAGCAATTCAAGCTGATAATGAAGGTAAGTGTCGGGGTCAGTGAAAAACCTATGGCAAAATTCATGTGATCAGGCTTGTGAAAAGTCGAACGAACCCACCTCAGCATCATGGTATGGCTGAAAGAATTAACAGACAATAGAGGAAATGGTCAGATGTATGTTGTCTAATGCTAAACTACCAAAAAACTTTTGAGGTAAAGGCTATGAGGACTGCAGTCGATATGATAAATCTATCTCCAGCATCAGCTTTAGATGGTGATATTTCGAACAAGAGCTTGGATAGGAAAATTGGTGCTTTGCAAGACGATTGGGAGATCAAAAAATTGTCAGTTTTGCCTCAAATTTAGTATGATTCATGAATCCTAGCAATGAGCTCTACATCATCCAGTCTCATTTTTTACTTTCAACTCCGATTGTTGAGATCATTAAATCTTTTTTTTATTATTATTTATTTTCATAATGGCTTCGTTAGAATTGGTTGGTTATCCTATTTTATTTACATAAAGAAAAAATTATTCCAGTGTACATTATATAGTCCATTTTTCCAACTATTACGTTGTCTAGTCCCATCAGATACTACATATCAAACACATCCTCAATGTTTCAATTGAAAACCATTACCTGAGAGGTTGAAGTTCATGAGATTCCGGGTATTCACGTAGCTCCTTCAAATAGAGAGGGAAAGAATGATAGCATATATCAGCGAAATCCCGGACAACGGTACAACTACCCTTGATAGTTCCCCAAGTTCCATCCTAAATTTTCACACGCCAAAAGGAAAAATCAAATAAAAATTAGAAAAGCAAAAATACAATTTCCATAAGAGAAAAATGGAAATAGAGAGGTTAAATAAATACCACTATGCAGTGGAAGAATTTCTTGGATTCATTGTCAAGTCTGAAAGCCTCGAAAGCCGAAACCCAAGGAGTAAAAAAACCATATCCCACTCCCACGAGTACACTACCAGCTATGCTAAGAGCCAACCAGATACCAAACAGAACAGGCAACCCAAAAAAGATTGCAACTTTAAGTGGTGCATCAAACCTATTTGTTCTGTTTTCAAAAAATAAAATAAATAAAATCGATCAATATGGAAAACCCACGTTAAAAATAATAATAATAATAAATAAAGATAAATAAATCAACAGCACAATTCAAACAACAAGAATCAAAATCACAACGTCTAGGTTGAGCAGAACTTCTAAAACACTCTGTTTCAAGTCTTGAAAACTGAAACTTCTCGGAAACTAGAAAATCACAAAAATTCCTAATTTTTATTTTATTTTATTATTATTATTTTTTTAAACAATGGAGAACTTAATTGAAGCTTTATGGACTTTTGACCAAAACATTTGAAACTTCATTACGAATTGTACTTCGTTGTGGGTTCTGTTGCCGACTTCAACCCAAAATTAACTTAATTGCAGGCTTTGACCTTGTACTACAAAGGATTAACAAGTTACTAGAATTTCAATCAATATTAAACAGCTAATTAGCACTCAACTATTGAATTTATAAAAATAATCATAATTTTGGGTCCATTTTTCTTTCATTTTTTTGGGAAAAATAGCACTCAAGAATTAGGGAGAGATGAGAAAAGGTAAAAAAAATATTACTTGACAAGGGTGTAAACTGTCCAGGCAACATGTGCAGGGAAAAGGCCTAAAATCACGCCCAGATTCCCCAAAATCAGAATTAAACAAGCAATAGGACCCACCAGTAAACCTGCAAACTCATAAACAAGAATACATAAGCTGATGAACGATCAAGAAACTTACGCAAGAATTCTTCAAACTTAAAGCAAATTTACACACTTTTAAGGGCACCCAGTAAAAGAGCAGAAAAGAATGCAAAAACTACATAAAGAGTCTTGGGCAAATATTTCCAACAATCTCGCATGATTTCTTTGAAAATTTTCGTCTGGAAAAAAAAATAGAATGGCAGAAAGACTTTCAGAAAATTTTCAAAGCTCCAAAGAAGTTTATAAGAATGAGAGAGAAGGGGAGGGGGAGGGGGAGAGGGGGNTCACACGCCAAAAGGAAAAATCAAATAAAAATTAGAAAAGCAAAAATACAATTTCCATAAGAGAAAAATGGAAATAGAGAGGTCAAATAAATACCACTATGCAGTGGAAGAATTTCTTGGATTCATTGTCAAGTCTGAAAGCCTCGAAAGCTGAAACCCAAGGAGTAAAAAAACCATATCCCACTCCCACAAGTACGCTACCAGCTATGCTAAGAGCCAACCAGATACCAAACAGAACAGGCAACCCAAAAAAGATTGCAACTTTAAGTGGTGCATCAAACCTATTTGTTCTGTTTTCAAAAAATAAAATAAATAAAATCGATCAATATGGAAAACCCACGTTAAAAAAAAATAATAATGAATAAAGATAAATATATCAACAGCACAATTCAAACAACAAGAATCAAAATCACAACGTCTAGGTTGAGCAGAACTTCTAAAACACTCTGTTTCAAGTCTTGAAAACTGAAACTTCTCGGAAACTAGAAAATCACAAAAATTCCTAATTTTTATTTTATTTTATTATTATTATTTTTTTAAACAATGGAGAACTTAATTGAAGCTTTATGGACTTTTGACCAAAACATTTGAAACTTCATTACGAATTGTACTTCGTTGTGGGTTCTGTTGCCGACTTCAACACAAAATTAACTTAATTGCAGGCTTTAACCTTGTACTGCAAAGGATTAACAAGTTACTAGAATTTCAATCAATATTAAACAGCTAATTAGCAATCAACTATTGAATTTATAAAAATAATCATAATTTTGGGTCCATTTTTTTCTTCTTCTTTTTTTTTTTGGGAAAAATAGCACTCAAGAATTAGGGAGAGATGAGAAAAGGTAAAAAAAAAAAATTACTTGACAAGGGTGTAAACTGTCCAGGCAACATGTGCAGGGAAAAGGCCTAAAATCACGCCCAGATTCCCCAAAATCAGAATTAAACAAGCAATAGGACCCACCAGCAAACCTGCAAACTCATAAACAAGAATACATAAGCTGATGAACGATCAAGAAACTTACGCAAGAATTCTTCAAATTTAAAAGCAAATTTACACACTTTTAAGGGCACCCAGTAAAAGAGCAGAAAAGAATGCAAAAACTACATAAAGAGTCTTGAGCAAATATTTCCAACTATCTCGCATGATTTCTTTGAAAATTTTCTTCTGGAAAAAAAAAATAGAATGGCAGAAAGACTTTCAGAAAAATTTCAAAGCTCCAAAGAAGTTTATAAGAATGAGAGAGATGGAGAGGGGGAGGAGGAGGAGAAGAGAGGTTCAAAATCAAATGATTCGAGAAGAACAAAAATAAACCCAAAAGTCCAAAACCCAAGAAGAATCAAACAGCAGGTCGCCGCAAGAATCTATATATTTAAAGGGTTTTGCGTGTACATTGGTACCTCAACAATTCATCTGAACTTGCATTGTTTTTCCTTTTAGGAGGCGAGGGTGCCTCGTTAGAATTTTTATACGTGCCATGCTTGGTGTGCATTATGGACACCATGACGCCTAATCACGCTCCCCTCCAGTAGAGAGGCGCCATGTGTTTAGTATGGACACCATTATAGTGTTCATAATGAACGCCAAGAATTATTCTTTTTATAAATATATTTGGATTGTTAGGTCATGTTTGTTACTTATTTAAATCAAATTTTTATATAAATTAAAGTCAAACAATCAATTTTAATAACATATTTCATGAATATCACAACTTTTCAACAACATATTTTATAAATTTTTGTTAAAATCTATTAAAAATCTAATTTTAATTCTTGCCAAATATAAACTTAATATTCTTAACATATATAAAGCATTTTTCAGTTTTCATTTCATTTTCAATTTTTTATTTTAAGGTTTTGTTTCAACGATACTAAAAATGCATTTGATTTGTCAATTTAAAAAGATAATTTCTCAAACTAAAAAATATGTTTGGTTTAAAATTTTGAAAATTTAGTTTACTAAAATTTATTTTATGAAGCTTGATTATTCAATAAAAACAGAACAAATTTATGTTACTATCAAATAATATATACATTTTAAAATTGGTTAATCTTATAATATTTTTTCTTGTTATAAAAGTAAAATAAAGATAAAAAAATTGACTTTAAAATATAGTAAATAAAAATAAAAATTAATGACATGAACAACTGAGAATATTTTTATGTGTTCATATAAATATTTTTGAAGAATTTTTATGTAAATAATCATTAAAAGCTTAAACTATTTTTTTATAATTTTTGTTTTTATATATTTTTATAATTCTAGTTTTTCATAAATTTTATTTTTTATTATTTAGAATGTTATTTTCTTAGAATTTTATATTATGCTTTTAAATTTTAAATTTTTTTTTTAGAATTTCAATTTTTAAAATTTTTTCATTTTAATGGTTAGAATTTTATATTTTAATTTTTTTTTAAACATTTGTGTTTCATATTTTGAATGTTTTCAAAATTTTCACTGTAACTCTCATAATCTCAAAAATGCATTTTAAGTTTTATATTATAAATTGATCCTCATTTTTGAAAATACATTTTCAGAAATACTAGACCAAACATTTTTTCAATCTTTCGTAAAATAGAAAGCAACTTAAAAACATCAAACCAAACGCATTCTTAAATTTTTGCTCAAGTCAAGAATGGAAATCTATAAATATATACATTTATTTTGTCAATTTTCAATTTTATGGGGTTTGATTGATATGGATTTTTTGATTTTTTTTTAAAGAATATATAATTAAAAATTAGGAAAAAAAATTATGAATTAGAGTGCAAAATTAATTTAATGTGAGAATTTAGAGCTGAAAATGAATTTTAACAAAGAAAAAATTTACATGTCTGTATCAAACGGGAGCCATACCATAAGTGGGTGTAAAATTGTTATCATACACAGGATTGCACAGGATTGCGATTAACTAAAAAGTCTTTGATTTTGACATTTGGATTAATATACATTTTATTTGCGGTTCAAGCAAGCTGCTGCCATACTCAGCCATGTGATTTTAGTTTGGTCAGATTAAGACTACGCCACGTGGACAACTAAAAGCACAGGATAGAATGTTCTCTTGTGTGTGTGTGTCTATATAT
>NW_019231229.1:26104-110637 GCF_002742605.1 Olea europaea var. sylvestris
TTAATTTATTATATTTTTTTTTTTTTTTTTTTTTTTTTTTTTAATTAATGCACTCAACTCGAACTACAAATTCATCGTACGTGTCATTAAATGTTAGATTCAATTAAACGTAGAAGATGGAACAAAAAAGTATACGTCCATACGTACACTATAAATTAATGAGTCGAGATTTGCTATTCTTAGGGGCCTGTTTGGGAGTTTTTTCATCGATTTTGAATTGCACCATTTATAAAGGGTTGTAAAAAAATTATCATTTGTCAGCCTTTTTGAGTATCGATTTTGGATGATTTAAAACTCATAATACACTATAAATGATTGTCCTCATTCAGATTTTGACATTTAACTATGCTTCTGTTTGGCCCCCATTAAATTACATTCTATTTTTCTCTCTTATTTTCAACCACACAATCTTCCATAAAATAATATTATACGTAAATTAAAAAATTTTCCTTCTTTTTTAACCATTGATTTTTTTCAACAAAACATTATTTCTTTCATTTTCATTATAAAAAATGGGGATCAAACGGGGCTATATCGTCTTGAAATAGTGAATAATAACACGTTGTTTTAAATATGATATCCCTTGTCTCGTATTGTCTAATTTGTTGCTATTCTCTATTTGAATAAGAAACATTGTTTTAGTACTTATCCAAATTTTAAAGAAAGAAAATGTTATTTTAAAGAAAATTTCAAATATTCAAAGAAGAGCAGTTTTTATAAAGTCAATAATTTGGGTTCAAATCTTATTGGGGAATTAGGGTGAAATTTCAAAAGACAAACATAAAAATACAACCCCAACCGTTTCACACTCCGGGATCATCTATCATCTTTACATTTAAAATAAATAAATAAATAAATAAAAATCAAATAAACTCCAAAAAAATTGGTTCAGCCTGTATTTTACATTTAGCTCCTATTTGGTTCAACTAAAAAATTGGATTATAAATTTAAATAATTAATTTTAATCATATATTTCATAAGGTTCGCAATTTTTTAATCACACATTTCATCAACCCTTACTAAGAGATACTAAAATTTTGCTTCTATCTAAATCCAGCAAGGGCGTTCTCCAATTTCAATTGTAGATCACGTGAATAGTGTTTTTTTTTTTTTTTTGGTCAATGGCTACGAAGAAAAATGAAGCATCTTATGTCCTTTTAAGTTCATGGTTAATACGAATTTTTTAAATTTACTTTTGTATAAATTCAATTTCAAGGACATATTTTCTCAATAAAATAATTTTATACGTTGATCCGTAAATTTTTCTTACTTTTTAACAACGTATTCCTTAAAAAATATTTTTAATAAATTCAACATCAAATATAAGCAAAGACAAAAGTCTTTATACTTATGGGACACAATATTTAAATGGCACGACTATTGCGCCATGTTAACTTTATGTTATTTCACTCTGTATTGTTAAATTTAATATGAACAATATTACACCATTGATTTGACAATTGATAACAACTTTACCACATATTGTAAAAAAAAAAAAAAGGAAAAGTCTACTTATAAATAATTTTTGTACATAGGGTATCCTCACTCCTCACATGGGATGAGCATAGCCCTTAAAAATATTACTTAAAAACATTTACCCAAATTTGTTCGCAGCTCACCATACGTTTTTTTTTGCATATTATGTTCATTTTTCATATAAATTAAAATCTAAATTTTTATTATAGTTAAAGTCAATAATGAAATTTAATCACATATTTTATGGAACTGACGACTTGTCAATCATACATTTCATCAATTTTTATCAAAATTTATTAAAAATCTGATTTTAATCTTCACTAAACAAGGGCTATGTAATTATATTTTATCATTATTTTTTTGAATCAAATTTATTATAGAAAACTTTTGACATTTAAAATTGATTAATATACAATGTTCAAACTATCAATTTTTATTATATTAAAATTTTTTGAATCAAATTTATTATAGAAAACTTTTGACATTTAAAATTGTATAATATCTTTGCTTCTCTCTCTAGAAAATGGTTATCCTTGACTAGTCATTGCTCATAATAGCAATGCATACATATATTGGAAGCTTCCTAAGTTAATGATTTTTATACAGTTTGGCTTTTGACATTTTACATTATTGATAGAATATCTAAGAAAATATAGATTTGACTTGTGAATTAAAAAAGGTATCTAATATAGGAAAAGTTGCAAAATATACCATCTATATAGAGTTTATTCACACTTTACAAACCGTAGTTTTAAATTTGTATCTTGCTTACTACTATTCTTTATTAAATGATAACGAAAGTTACATTTTGTTGAAAAAATTACAAACATATCATTATAAAATACAAATTGTTAAAATACAAAAATGATCCAATTTCAGAATAACGAGTCCCGTCATCTAAATTACATAGCATTTTCTATTTTTAAATATTCTTTTTCATCTAGGAAAAATACATTTTACAAACATCAAGATTTCTAGTAATTAAATTTTGAAGAATAAAAAAATTAAAGATAAAGTATATAAATTGTTACATAATTAATGTATATATATACGATATTGTTATAAAACTGATTTTTATTTAAAACAAATTTTTATTTATTAAAAAAATTTACTATCAAAATATTTTTAAAAAATAAAATGATGTATCTATGATTGCTCATATTTCATTCTTAAAATGACTGTCAAATAATATAACAATATCGTATCATTGTACCTAAGGAAAATGAGTTTTGTAATTTTTTTTGTAATTTTTCAATTTTTTTATAATGCATAGTTAAAAATTTGGTGAAATATCAATCTTGTCAATCAAGATACATAATTAATGTATATATATACGATATTGTTATAAAACTGATTTTTATTTAAAACAAATTTTTATTTATTAAAAAAATTTACTATCAAAATATTTTTAAAAAATAAAATGATGTATCTATGATTGCTCATATTTCATTCTTAAAATGACTGTCAAATAATATAACAATATCGTATCATTGTACCTAAGGAAAATGAGTTTTGTAATATATATATATATATATATATATATATATATATATATATATATATTTATATAAAATGCTTATTTAAAAAAAATATGGAAAATTTTTGTGTTTATATACTGAAAGAATATTTGGTTGAAAATGAATTTAACTTGAGTCTCAATTTATTGATAATGAAATTCCTCACATCAATAAATTAAAAGGACACAAGAATCAATATTCACAAGTTCCTCCTTATTATCCACAACATAGTTCTCCATATTTACTTTTCGAAGAAAAGTCAAAATTCCGAAAGACATATGATGGAGATGTTGTTGTTGAATGGAATATTGATGGTATAACTTAATATCAAATTGTTCAATTGATGTAAGCCATGGGCATGTGCTATAAGGCTTATGGTGGTAGAGGAGTTTCATTAAAAATCGCCACTAGCAATTTGGCCATTGGATTTACTAGACAACTCAAACAATGGTGATTTAATTACCTCCTTCAGGAAGAAAGAGAAAAGATTCTTGATGCTATTACTGATAAAGGAGAAAACGATAGCTTCATTACTCTCATCTTTAGTATTATCAAACATTTTATTGGTAATCCAGCGGATATACTCAATAGACAATTTGATATTCTTATGAATCTCAATTATCCTAAACTTCAAAATTTTCATTGTTTCAAAGACATGTTTTTAAGTCGTGTCTTACTTAAAAGTAAAAATCAAGATACTATTCCTTATTCCTTATGCAGATCTTAGTTATGGTAAAACATCAATCTTGTCAATAAAGAAGGCTTAGCCCTTTGTAATGATCTCAAACTAAAAGCCAAATTAAAATCAAAACAATCTAAAAGTCATAAAGAACTAGGATTATTCTATGAACAATATTGTTTTGAGAAGATTGTTCCTCATTGAAAAAGAAAAATTTTCCTTCTAATATAATGAGAAGATCTTTTCCAAAAGAAAATAATTTTCAAAAACCTAATCCAAAAAATATTTCTAAAAGGAGATTTTCAAAGAAAATATTTTAAAAAACTTCCAATGTTACTTGTTGGAAGTGCAAACAATCTAGACATTATACTAATAAATGTCCTATGAAAAGAAAGATTAATCTTCAAATTGGTGAAGATATTAAACTTGAACTTCTCAATCTTATCAATTCTAGTTCAGAAGAAGAATATGACTATGAAATTGAACAGGTTTATCAACACCAAGAAGATTCAGATATTAAAACTAGCTCAAATTCAAATTCAAATTCAAATTCAAATTCAAATTCAAATTCAAATTCATCCTCTTCTTCAAGCCAATGTAAAGAGATTTGTGAA
This sequence comes from Olea europaea var. sylvestris, assembly GCF_002742605.1. Taxonomy (NCBI): domain Eukaryota; kingdom Viridiplantae; phylum Streptophyta; class Magnoliopsida; order Lamiales; family Oleaceae; genus Olea; species Olea europaea. The sequence goes on from NW_019231229.1 coordinate 30,391, forward strand.
TGTAAAAATCATAAACATTCTTACTAAAGAGGAAGAACTTATTCAAGCTATAGTTGAGAAAATTGAGAATCCTCAACTTACGAAAAAAAATTAGTTCTCTCTTACCATCAAAAACTACAGTTGAACCATTTAATATGTAAAGCTAAACAAATTGGTTTAAACCTGAATCTTCAAAAACATCTAATTGTGATAGATCAGAGATAAAAGAGATGAAATCTCGAATTTCAACTCTTGAACGTCAAATGAAAGAAAGACAGATGGAAGTCGTACTATTTAAAACAAGAGATTTAGAACGTGAATATGATCATAAATCTCCTCCATCTTTCGTAGGTGCTGAAAAATCTCATGCCTACCATTCAAATTCTAACTCTGAAGACGAAAAGGTTAATGTTCAACTTCAAAAGTAGTATTGCAATATGACCATTATCGTCAACAAAAGAATTCAAATTTACCTATAGAGTCCTTATAGATTCGAGAGTTGATCAAAATGGTTTCAGGGAAGAATTAATGCCTACAAAATATTTTGAAAAAACTACTGAGAGTCTTTATGATGCCAGTAGGAAAAAAACTTAATATTTAATATAAACCATCAAAAGCACACGTTGGTAATTTAAATATTTGTTTCAAAAATATATTGTATCTCGTATTTAAAAAAAGAAGTAATTCTTGAAACTCCTTTTATTGCTCAAATATATCATGTTCCAGTAGATTCAAGGGGTCTTACTACAAACATTTGTGGTCAATAAATATTTTTCGAATTCACAAATCCTCCTTACTATAAAGATGTAAATTCTTAAAAAAAATCGTCTATTTCAAAAATCATTAACAACATTAATTTCAACAGAAATCATATTCAATAAAAGGAAAATTTCTTAAAGAAGAAATTATATTTCGTATGATTGAAAAACAATTACAAAATTCTTCAATAAACGGAAAAATTTCACAATTTCAAAATGAAATTAAAAGTGAAATATGTTCTACTATTCCCAATGCTTTTTGGAATAGGAAGATACATATTATCTCTCTTTCATACAATTTTGATTTTCCCATTCAAATGAATAAAAGATTACTTGATCATTGTTTCAAGAAAATCAAATATTTACTTGATGAAGGTCTTATTCGGCCAAGTAAATTACCATGAAGTTGCTTTGCATTCTATGTCAATAATTCTATTGAAATTGAACGAGGTGCTTCGCGTCTTTTCATAAACTACAAACCACTTAATAAAGCTCTCCAACGAATAAGATATCCATTGCCTTTAAAGTAAGATCTTTTAAACAGATTATTAAAATTGTTCTTTTCAAAATTTAATATGAAATCAGAATTTTGGCAAATTCAGATTAAAGAAAAAGATAGATACAAAACTGCATTCAATGTTTCTTTTGGACAATACGAATCGAATGTTATACCATTCTGTATAAAAAATGCTCATTTAGAATTTCAAAAATCCATGAAAGCTATTTCAATCATTTTCAAAATTTTATCATTATTTGTATTTACGATGTTCTAATTTATTCAGAAAGTATAGAACAACATTTTAAACATTTAAATACATTCATTATATAGTCAAGAAAAATGGATTAGCAGTCTTTGCTAAGAAAGTTGTTCTTTGTCAAACACGTATTAGGTTTCTATGTTGTAAAATCCATTTAGGAACCATTACTCCATTCCGAAGAAGCTCATATTTCACCAACAAATTTTCTGATTAAATCTTAAACAAATTTAGTTTGCAATGATTTTAGACCGTGTTAATTATGTCAGACTTCGTAAAAAACATAAGGCTAATATGTGCTCCTCTTCATGAAGTCACGAGCATACTTTAGCAGTAAGAAAAGTTTAAGACGCTATCAAACGACACTAGTGCCTTTACTCACAATTGATGATTATATTCAAAATTCCTATGGATCCTCCTCTAATTCTCATAAAACAAAACCCCTTATCCAAAGTACTCCTTTAAGCAAGAAAATTCCAGAGGAAAAACTTTCAAACTTCAAAAAAATCATTTTGACAAGTTCTGAAAAATTACCAAATATTAAACCTACAAAATCCCTCCATTACCTTACTAAACCAATTAAATATCCTTTTTTTGAAATGGAAACCTCATGGACCCATAGATATTTATCGCTTGATGAATGCCTGAAAGATATCTTACCCCCTCAATTCTATTTTATGCCAAGAAATATAAAAAAAGACTAGAGCTTATTATGAAACTATCCTAATTAAATTAGGATCAACCATAATAACTCATACGCCAAACTCTCAAAAACCAAATTATATTGATTTTTCAAAAATATCATTTCAAAGGGTATTCTTTTACGAAGATTGGTGGCAACACCCATGGGAAGAAAAGTGAATGAACTTATCAAAAGATGATGCATTCAAAACCTATTTTAATTATTTTGACTATAAAGATGCCTGGTTCAATGTTTTTTTATTTTAGACTAGTGACACACTCCTGATTTATCCCTTTTCCATCAGGCTTGTTATACAAAATTTCCAAAATGGTCTCAAACTTGATTCGACCATTTTGATCTAGACAAAATAATTTTGCCCAATCTTACTTGTCAAATGTTCGAAAACTTCGAGAATGAGGAAAAAACAATTTTAAAGCCTCGAGAAAATCTTTTATTTCAATTTGCACTACATCTCAAAGTCTCGTGGATGTTCTGCTGGAATTTTCACATTATTCAAAATACAGATTCAAATTTTAGTGTCAAGAAGATTGTTAGAAGATTCAAAATTAAATGGTGGTTAGATTTTCATGAGACTAATTGTTGTCCCAAAATTGATAGGTCATGGATTCAAGAACAGAGAAATATCGGCATCACAAAACTCTCTAAAAAAGATCAAGAACAACAAGCTAATTTCCTCACAGAAAAATCAAGGCTTCTTACCATACTCAATCAATGCAAAACTCTGGAAGAATTGACAATTATTTTTGAAGAAATTGCTAATTTAGTCGAAGCCTCTTCCTAAAAATAAAAATCTATTGATGACTCTTCTCAATCAGATTTAGAGACAGATTATGCTCAAAGTAATGAAGACGATTATTATGGACTAGATATCGATGAACTAATTGCAAATGAGACTCAAAAAAGCATTCAAAATGATTATATGAACTCAGTTACTTGGATGAATACAAAAATTATCGCGTTCATAGTGTAGGGAATGTACTATTTTAATTGTGTTTTAACGGGAGATAAAACATCTTCGAGAAAGTTTAGAAATCTTATATTTTAAAGTTCTTAAAATTTTCAATTTTTTGATCTTCATTTTCAATCTTGTGTTATCAATCTTGCATTTTCAAATCATTCAATAAAATTATCTTCTTCAAAATCATAGGTCCGTGATTAATATCTATAATCTCTATTACTCTTCATCCCTGGGGCTCTTTTATGTAAATTTACTTAAATAAACATATATGAAATTAAATAAAAATATATAACTCTAAATTCATCCACTATCATTAAATTCTCTTAAATCTTTTTAATTCTTTTAGAATTTGTGTTTAACTAAAACCTTAATAGATTAGAGAAAATTACCTAAAATGTATATTCAGAACTTCAATAGACAAAGAATTTAATAAAACAATGAAAGGAATGTCATTGTTAGAGAAAATACATACAAATATAGCAATACATGAAGAGGGTTTTTGAAAATGTATTGGGAGTTTCATGAATTTAGTAGGTTTGATGAATTTGAATCTAGTGTTATTATAAGATGATTTGCTTAATTTATTATGTTTACTTGTGTTTGTGATGATTTATAATTTGATTTATTGATTTCTTTTACTGATGAATCTGAGAATTTCTATTGTGTTCAGTAAAAGATAATTGTTGTGTTTAGTTTTAGAAAAAAAAAGTGTTTTATTCTCTGGCCCAATCATACTCACTATGATTGTCTTTGTAGTACTAAATTCTGTTATCTTTATGAGTAGTATAAATTCCTATTGAGATTTGAGAACTTATTCCTCTCTTCTTTGTTGAACCCCCGCTTTGCTCAGGGCACTTTGCATGTGTTAGTGTGCACAAGTTCTTCTTCGCCACAATAGTAACTGCTGTAATGTAAAGCTATTGCAATAATAGAAATAATTGTTATCTCAAATCACTCTACTTATTTTCTTAACTCTTATCATTTTTTTAATCCTTTTCTCAGAAAATAAAATTACAAGACTATTTCTTCAAGAACAATGAATTTTCTACATGGCTGAAAGAAGAGAGGAAAATATTTTTCTCAGATCTTTCTTCCAATTCTGCTCGTGATCTATTCAAAGAGTTTATCATTGAATGGAACAACAAGGAGCTCAAACCCTAATACTATGATGGCATTGCTGTTGCATAGGGCCTACTCTTAGAATTTTGAGACCCTAGGCAATGAAATGAAGCCCTGTCCCTAAACATAATTTTTTACAAGCATCAATCCAAGAAGCAGGCCAAGAATGTGTTTGGTTGAGGAACATGACCCATCATATTCAATCATTATGCGGGTTAACTTCAACAAAAAATAGCCAACAATTTTGTATTAAAACAATGCAGCTTATATTGCACAATTTAATTGAGATTATATTAAAGGTGATAGGATGAAACATATTTCTCCAAAATTCTTTTATATGCAAGAGCTTCAAAAGAATGATGAGATTGATGTCTAACAAATTCGCTCAAGCGACAATGTGGCGGATCTATTCACAAAGACACTATCGATATCTACATTCAAAAAATTGGTTCATGAGATTGGAAGGTGTCGACTCAAAGATTTTCAGTAATCAACATCAATAGGAGTAGCCGTACTCTTTTTCCTTCTATTAGATTTTATCCCACTGTATTTTCTAGCAAGGTTTTAATGAGACAGCATTTAATTTTAATACTCCAAAATAACTTTACTCCTTTCCTTCATTTAATTTTCTTGTTCCATTGGATTTTATCAAACAAAGTTTTAATGAGACAGATATTTTGTAATATGTCATTCAATGGGGATTGTTGTAAATAGTAAATTTATTAGTGAATGACAATTGTACCCCTGGAACCTTTAAAATTATTACTGTTGTATCCTTGATACTTCCCTAGAAATATATGGCTTTGGTTTTTAATAAAACACACACAAGTCCATTATTTTTATTCCCTCTTCCCTTTTTCTCTCTTTTCATAACAAATATTCAAAATTTTTAAAATTTTAATATGGAAATATATAAAGTGGGATGAATATATATAAGAATTGTGGATGTAAATATTGGCACCCACTTATAATTATAATTTTTTTATGGAACAATACATATCTAAGATGTTGAATAATACAATTTCAAAATTATGAAATTTATTTTAAAATTTCAAAAATAAGGCCATGATTAAATTTTATTAATTAAATAGATAATTAGAAATATTTCATCAATTAAATATATTAAGATCATAATATTATATAGCTTATGATTACAGTTACATACTAGATACAATCATAAATCACAAATTTTATAGGTTACAAATTATCAAATCAATAGATCACGTATTATTTTCGTTCACAAATCACAGATTTTGTAGGTTACAACTTATTTCACAGTTAAATTATCAAATTAATTGGCCACAATTTAATAAATTGTAAATCACAATTACAAAATTAGTCGCAGTCTCACATTTTAGGTTTCATATTATTTATTGATGACAAATTATCTAAATAAATAATATAAATATTATTTAACTAAAATTGAAAAAATGAAGTTTTATCATAGAAAGACAAAATTAAAAAAAAATTAAATCTAAAAAAATATTTATAATATGAATAAAACAATTGAGAAATTTTAAAACTATTTTAAAAAATATATATATATAATAAAAACAAAACAAATTAAACAAAAGAAAAAAATGAGGAAAAAATAGGCCAACTGTAACGGCCCAAATAGTAAACAATCGGCCCTAATCGACTGTAAAAAAGGACCGTGGACCCAATTCGACTGTTTACAGACCCAAATCGAGGCCGGCTGTATCTTGTCAGAAATGATAAGATACCTAAATAATGAAGAACACAAATTCACAAAACATGTAAAATGAAAAACCAATCTCTTATCCCACGAAAAAAACTAACCTTGTTGAAAATAATGATCGAGTTTTGTGGTGATCGGCATTAGGTAGATTGTGAGGTTGTCAACTTTGACCAAATCCTGACTATAAAGACTGTGCGATTTTTTTTTTTCTTTTTTCCAGTCCTCTCCTATCTTTGTTGAAGATGAGGGCAATTTTGACAAATGTATATAAAATTTCTATTTTAATTTTTAACTTTTTTTTTTAAATGGTCAAAGGCCATTTCCGATAAATGGCCGGTTCCATGTATTTCTTCGATTGGAGGGCGAGAATGATTTAGATGATATAAAAAATGTGTTTTAATTTTGAGCTTCTTGTTACTACATGTGGCGGACAGAGATAATTTTGTATTTTTTCATTTTCGAATTGTTTTAGATGTATGAATGGATTTTCAGACCTTCTACAGGAGCATATATTATTGTTTTGGCGAGACAGCCGTTGTGTTCGATTTAAATATTTTTTTCTAAAATGAGCTACTTTCTAAAATGTTTTCCCTTGGTAACCTATGCTATATTCTTCTGAATAAGAAACACATCTGAGTCCAAATGTGATTCTTTTATTTTTCTTTTGTAATCATTCCAGCATAGGATAAGAAACAGATTCTTTTCATGTTCTATTAAATTCTATGTTCATATAAGAAATTATGCGAGCTCATGCAAAAATTTGATGTAAAGTCTTCTTATCTTTCTTTATCTAAATTTACTGAAAAATCTTGGTATTTAGTGTTTTCCACTCTTTATTATACAATCCTTGTCTCGGTGCGTTTCCCAAGGAAAAGAAATGGTGGATTGTTTAAAAAAAAAAAAGGAAAAAGAAAAAGGTTGAACTTCAATCTTAAGGGCTCGGACACCTCGCCCCTAGTACTTTGTGAGGGAGGTAGATCGTGGGATTTGTCCCAACAAATTAGGAAACAAGAGTTGCCTGTACACTCGCCTACAAGGAGTCCAATACCATGTTTCAGGAATCGAACCCCCACACTACGGTTGCCAACAAGGCGTGAGATAACCTCTACTAAGCTATACCCCAAGGGGCATTGCAAGGGTTGAGGGTGAAAAGAGTAAAAGCCTCAGGGAAAAGGGGTATATTCTCTTGCGACTTCTGAGGATTTACTCTTTATATACCTTTTTGGAGATTCAAATGGCGTGTTAATGTGTAGAAATGTTTTTAATATGTTGAAGCTCATAGTTCAACATTTCTTATATGGTCAACAAGTTTTTGAGTGCTACTTGTACTTTTGAATGCATGCATTCAATTCTTTAACTGATGTGCCGAGTGCCGACTCATAGTCCTGAATTACGCGCTCGGACTTTCATTTACTTGAAAAATATTTCTCACTTTGTCAAGGTCGTAAACATGATAATGAAACAAAAGATTTTCGAGGCTCATGCAATCTCTGGTTCTCTCTGCTAATAAAATATGATTTGAAATTTGAGTGCAAGTCATTTTATAAATGAAGTTGTCATCATTTTCGTTGTTGAACTTTTATCGCTCTTTCTACCTCAGGCTCGGTACCTGAAAGGAAAGAGACTAACGGAACAAAAACCACATGTTTGAAGATAAATTTTTCAAAAAATTTTGCCTGATAATTCAAAGAAGGTACAGGTGAATAATTTAGATTTGTCTTTTGATCATAATTCCCTAATTTTTTGTGCGCAAGATACCATCTACTTGTATAGGAATAGTTTTTCTAGCATTTTCGATTAGGTTTGAATGGTACTGAAACTCTATCTGGTAATTTACACATTAATTAAAAAAATAGAATATAAATCATACATCAAATTTTACCGACACTCACTTTCACAATGTTGATTTTGTATACCATCGTACAAAAAAATTGAGTATCTATAGATTAACACGTTCTTTTTCAATTAGGGTCATTTGGTCTTAAATGGGTGTTGATCTCGTTCATAGGAAGGTCGATTTTGACCAATTCAGTTAACCAGTTTTAGATAGTGTAATGTAAGAAAATTGGTGTCAAGTAAGATTCGAAACTATCTATTTGAAAGCCATAATCTTTCTAGGTTTATTCCTTTTTATTTTTGGAAAATCAGTTTTTATATTATATTGTTACTATGTCATCTAAAAATCTCATGTTTGAAAAATGTTTATAAATAGTTTCTTGTTCCTAGGATCATAATATTTACACGTATGAGGATACGTGATACTAGGTGTATATACATGTCATTCACCTAAGAGATGCACTGAGACAGAAGTAATCAAGCCGATCTCACAAATGGAATGTGGGAATGAAGAATCCACAATGAGACTTGATAAAAATAACCCCGAAATAAAACTCGGATATATCACCTTAGAGGGAGTGGAAGCACCATGTAGCTTGACAAGATAGAGGCGATTCAAAGGGAGAGTTTCGCTTGTAAAAGGGAGGATTTCCCTCCCATTTGAGACATAAAAAATAGAAAAAGTTCAAAGATAAATAAACAGTTAGTCATATTATTTTTATTTCAACCACACCGAATCCCATGAAATTTTAATCTTACTCAAAAAATACCTTGTAGGTCGATTAAAATGTGTCGTATCACCATTTACTATCAAGACAATTCAAATTATAATAAATACAAATGAATGATAAATACATAAATAATACTTTCAGCCTCTCAAAATATGTGAATAAAGAAGAGATTTGAACGTTCTATGAACACGAGCCACAAGAGATGTTGATCGAAATAGTCCAATCTATCCAACAAGGCTGCTGATATTGAAGTCACCACTGACTTTGGTATAACAGTCCACGAATGATACGAACATGGCACCACATTATACCATCTGCAAAGGAAACGACCATATTTTCTGCTTACACTTTCCTCCAACCCGCACCCGCTGGGGTCTCTGTCATTTTTCCTTATAGTCGTCAGGTATTCCAATACCCCCGCAGGGGACTCTTTCATTTTTCCTTCTAGTCTTCAGATATTCCAATACCCGTAAAACTTACTTTACTTGCCATTTCCCCACTTAATCAGTTCTTTGCCCCTTTTCTTCCATTATCCGTCTGGGTTTTTTTCTACAAGTGATGAGACTGAAAATAGTGCATCAAAATCAACAAAATCGTGTTGGTGATGATCGAGAGATGAAAAAGGAGGAAGAAATGGAGCATACCCATGTGTGTATTAGGCTAGAGGAGGAGTCCACGAAGGAGAATTCTTCCCCTCTGAACCCTTCACCCATTTCTGTAACTGACCCTGTTCTTGCTTCTGTAAGTTTGTTTTTGCGCATGTTTATAAATAGTTGTGGATTCATGTTTATAAGATTTGACAATTTTTTATGACTGTCAACCTAACACAACCCTCATCGGGGATGGCGAACATTCGAAGATTTGCGCGTTTATAAATTTTAATAAGAAGATTTATGCTGTTTAATTATGTGGATGAATTTGTCCAATTGACATTAGATCTGGTTTAATTGTTTAAGGGTAAAAGGAAGAGGAAACCAAAGGAGATAAATGATGAGATGTCGCCCATTCTAAGGCGGAGGAAGAAGCCCTCCACGTCCAAATCCAAAGATGTAGCTTCTCTTTTTTATTTTTCTTGTTTTACATTTTGCCTTTAGTTTTTTTGCGTGTTTTTTCTAAATGCCCAAAATCTGTAAGTAGTCTTGTTACATTGGAAATTTGGGACAATGCTCGAATCTGGGTTTTAACGATTTGTTGAAATGGCCTTAAGAAATTAAGGATTTGTGGCTCTTTGTTGCTTCACACTACAACACACTAGCTGCATGTTCGTGTCTTCATGTTAGAATTGACATTTATTTTTAGGGTGTCTCGTTGATAAGCATTTTATACATATAGATTAACCTTGTTTATGATGTGGTAATTCCACATCCAGACTTCTTTGATATTTTGGCAAATGGCCTTGTTTATTCGTCCTTTTACACAAAATATTTATGTTTATATATATGTAATGTCTGAACATGACATTTGATTAGCAGGCGAAACGAGATAGTTCTGGGACATTGATAAGGTTAGTTCAGTTCCAAAAATAACTTTTTCTGGAGAATTCTGCATGCTTACTTTTGAAAATGACCTGCTACATCACTTGAAACAGTAATGGACATTCCACTAATGATGGGTCAAGCAGTGCAGTGACTCCAGTCCAAGTGAAATCACCGACTATGATTCGAGCAGAGGAGTTTCAATCGAGTTTAGGGAATGAACACCCTAACTTTTTGAAGACACTAGTTAGATCACATGTTGCAAGTTGTTTTTGGATGGTAATGATCTTTTCAGGTGGATCTGATTATGTTTAAGATGTTTACCTACGAGTATATTAGTACATTTTAGAAGTAATAAACTAGTCAAAGCGCGAATAAGTTACTTATTTTGACATTAATAGAAGAGTTACTTATAAAAGACTACATTTTTTTACTCAATAGTAAGCTATCCAAATATATTAGGAGACAAGAAGTTACTTAAAAGTAACTTTACTTTTTCTAAGCTTAGCCATAGATGCCCATTGGCAACATGGGAGTGTCAGATGCATTTTGTCTTTTCTTTTTGACTACCATTTCTCTCCAGGGCCTTCCTATGCCATTCTGCAAGTTATTTTTGCCAACTAAGGACACTACAGTTACTATTGAGGATGAAAACGGTGAAGAATTTGGAGTTAAGTACATTGCAAACAAGACAGGACTAAGTGCTGGATGGAGGAAGTTTGTTTCTGGAAATAAATTGCTTGAAGGAGACGTTCTGATCTTTCAGCTGGTTGAACCGTGCAGATTTAAGGTGATTTCTAGCAGCATTATGTTTTCTTTACTGGTTTCTTCATTCTACTTACTATAGCAATACATGCAATATTTCTTCTGTAGGTGTATATAATCAGGGCAAACAATTTAACTGAAGTAGATGGTGCTCTTAGCCTTCTAATACTGGACTCTCAAACTAAACAAAGTGAGGCAGGTTAGTAACTGATCTTGGTATTTTTTGGTTTCAATTGAGTTGCTGAACTTGAAAATTCGTTACAAATTTACAGTTTCGCATTTTGTTCATATCCATTAGTTTGATTAAAGGAAAACCTAATGCCACCTTTTCTATTAATCAATCTAACGAATATGTATGGAACGTCCAAATTATAATTAAGTTTAAGTTTAGTGAACAACATGAAAAAATTCAGTGACCACCAATGTATTTTACCCTTAGGGTAAAGGATGACTGAACACACCTTGCCATTTTCTGTTGGCTTCTGGCATCAATTTGCTCCATTATCTGTTCTCTGCTATTTTTTATTTTTATTTTTATTTTTTCTAATTGTGAAATATTATCGAACAATAAAGCTGAGGGAACAGCAGATGTAAAAATCAGAAAGCGTCGTCCAAAATCTCTACCTTTGACAGTTGTGCAGAAAAAGAAACAAAAGGCAGGTAAATCTGGGCAGCCTGAGGAACAGTCTGGAATCGATAGTGACGAGGTTGCCTCTGAAGTTTTTGGGGGTTCAAAGTGTTCTGGATCCTCCATACATTTTAAAGACGTTAAAAGCTTCGAAGAATTCCACATTGTGGTGAATGGGGTATGCATTGACTCCGAACTTCCTGAACCTGTAAGGCGAAAGTACTACGAGCTGTGCTGCAGTAAGAATGCTTTTCTTCACGAAGGACTTCTCCCGGGCCTCTACTGTAAGTTAGTAGCTGGTATGATTTTCGAAGTTGTCAACACTGCCGATGCTATAAAAGCTTGCAAACTAACAACTCCTCGGTCGGATTTTGAAGTATGGGAAAAGTCGCTTAGGTCTTTTGAACTTTTGGGGCTGAATGTTGGATTTTTGTGGACACGTCTAGGTAAACTGCTGAAGTTGGCATTCGATTCTGAAGGTGCTGTAGATGCAAAAAAATACTGGAAGGCTAAAACTGAGCGAGCTCGAACCGAAGATGAGATCAGAGATCTTGAAGCGAAGCTTGTTGAATTGAAAGAAGTATCCGTGAAATTCGATGCTGAAATCGAGAGTTTGAAATCAAAGGCGGAGAGATACGAACTTGTGTTCCAAGAAGAGGTAAACGCTCCATGGTAGTTTTCTCGACAAATATATAGCTAGTTATTCTGTTAGTATTTCAATCGAAATCATGCCTAGGAAAAAAGGAGCAGAGTATTCCTTAGCTCTTTTCTTGATTTTGGAAGAATTTTCATTACATTTTGAAACTTAAAGTGAAGATGACTGATTTCTGTTAATGAACGTTTTGATTGTTCTAAAGTTGGACTTTGTGTTATTTAATTCATTGAAATATTGTATTGATCATCAGCATTTTTTACTAAGCCGTAAAAGTTTCTTATAAGTTAATAAGTTTTTAATATATAAATTTTTTTTTTTTTATCGGCTAAAGTGAGAATTTAAATACATTTTTTATGGTCTTCTAAGCTCTCTTTGCTGTTAAAAGGGGGAAAAAAAGTTTTAAAACAGCTTATTTACTTAAAAGTAAAAAAAGAAAAAAGGTAATTTATTGAAATGTATTTGGATATTAAAAGTTGTTTAATTTAGATTATCAAATACTGTTACGATATTTGTTGTTGTTGTAGTGAATGACTTTTGTCGAGTTTAATTTACTGACTTTTGTAGATTTTACATACTTACGAAGATTTTCATATAGCCTTTAAATTTTTAAGGACTTCAATAGATTTTGATAAACCTTTATAGACTTATAAAATATTTTCATAAACATTCATTAAAATAAAAGATTATTGTTTAAAATCATTAGAATTGTTGCAAATTGAAGCAAATAAGAATACAAAATAATAAAGGAAACTATCAAGTGAGGAGAATTAGGGAGAAAATATTCTTACTTTTGACATAAAGTGATTCATACATATCGAAATATAACATGTTACAAGATTAATGGTAACTATATATACAAGTTTGTAACTTATAGGGGCTGTGTACATTTCATAAACAATATGCTTGGTTAAAAGTTGACATATTTAGTGAAGGAAAAATAATGTACTATTTTTGAGTAATTGGCATATGGTTCAATATTGCATGTGTTGGATAATTAAAGTTCTTGTACAATATAGTATATATTTTAATTGTACTAATAATCAAGTAACATTTTCTATCGACATCTTCTATTTGAGACAATAATTGTGATGTATGTATATTTAGTCTTATTGTTTGTTTGAATATGGTACACTTGTGTTGACCTCTTTTTTGTCGTGATGACGTGGCCAACAGGTAACATCTTCAATAAGTGAGGGCTCAAAAATATAATTTGATCCCAAATAGACGAGAACTTACAAATTGCCTCGAAAGATTAATATTGTATTTATTTGTTAAAATTTCTCCAGCATCTCCTCTTTAATATGGACTAAACTAAACTATAATATAATACAATATTTCCATTACACATAATGGCAATAAAGAGAAATATAATGTGTAGAGGATCTATCATGCATCATAGTAAATAGAGGCAAACCACATGGGGTCAAATGACCCACAAAATTTTTGTTTTTTTTTTTTCCAAAAAATAATTGTTTTAACCCTTTATGGCTTACTTTGATGCACTCATTTCGGGATGAGAAATGAAGTCGAAACATGGCATCCTTAATGCCATTTTGAAATGCTTATGGCCTAGTTGTTTGCTCGTTAATAGCATGTGAAACGACCGATCATAATAAAAGTTACGACGCATCAAAGTAGATCGTTCCAAACTAATATTTTGAGAATTTCGATAATATGCTAACTTTCAAAATTTGCTGATGATCGTATAATATTCAAATCTAGAAATTTCCTGCATCATCTAGAAGCTCGTTTCGAGAACTATATTATAGTTATATTGAATGATCCAAATGGATATTTACAAGAGTTAAATATACATTAAATGTACATCTTAAAAGAGCCATTTAACTCGTCATTTCTTTAAAATTTTCAATTATTTTATTAACGTTTATTATTTCTTAACGATAGATTTTTCAATATAATTTACATCATTTTATTAGGAAATTTACATGGAATATGACGTTAAATTTTAGGATCGTTACGGATTAAATGTAATTTGAATTACTTTCGCATTACTTTTGCATTAAATTTAAATTTTATTTACTTTCTAGATTAAAAGTGAATTTTATTTTAATTCATTTACTTCCTACATTGAATTTGATTTACTCGTCATCAGCTCAACATCTCTTAATAAAATGGTAGAAAAAATTACACAAGTATTAAAATTCATTTAATAATATTGATAATAATATAGTCATAAGACGTTTTCAAAGTATCAAAATGCATGGTAACTTATTTTCATTAAAATTATATTGTTTTTAAAAAATTACACTTTAATTTTTGACCCTACAACACAAAAGCTCTAGGTCCGCCCCAGATAGAAAATATAATATGGAAATGGTCTATCATGTATCATAGTAGATCATATACTTGCACAGCTCAATGTAACATTATTGCTAATGTTAAACTAGTAATAGTGAAAATAGTGCCATGAGTCTCATGACATGCTAGTAGTAATTGTCACGCCTTCTGGTTTGGTTTTAGCTCCAAATCATCACCAATGTGGGAGCCAATTGAGTAAATCTATTAGGCCCACTCTCCCTCCACACCAACTTCCACTAATCGAAGAGACTTTTCGTCCTATCCAAGGCTTTGCGAATCATTTATGGCCAAAGTCAGTTAGGAGCTTCAGAGTCAAAATATCACTTCCATCACCCTAAGCGACTTAGGATCTCCTCAAAACAAATTTTAATGATTGATTGAGTTGAAAGTTACCAGCCACATTTTACAGCATTAAATGTTGCCGTAAAAGCCGACACCTAGGGGGAAACATATTCTACCCTTATTATCAACTAACTAGACCGCTGAAGTGCTTGCGGCCTACTCACCACGTTAGAAAAGGGCATAAGCAACTAATGGCATTCTAGTGTGTAAGAGTTATCTACATGGAGCTATCATTTGTTGGCCGAGCCATCATGACAAAAAAGGTGGTCAACAACTTGTATATTTCAAAGCAAGGATTTTTTATTTTTTATTTATTTAATTTTTTTAGGTGGAGAACCTACAAATCTTTTGAAGCTTGCAATCAAATTTCTAAAAAAGTTTGATCAGTTGATAAAATTTTAACTAGTTTTAGATAAAAACTTAAAAGGCCTTGATCGAATTCCCCAAACGTTTTAATTGTATGGAACTCTTAAAAAGTCCAAGTTAAATGTAATTTTTGCCATTTTTAAGCTTGGCTAAACATGCTTAGACATTTCTCTCGATTTCTTAATGTTTGATATAAAGGGTGTGATGTGACTCCCTAAGATTGATTCTTCAAGTTGTTTCTTTCAAGGAGGTCGTAAATAGTACAAAAATATAGGAGCCCTCTTTTGGCAAAAATACAAACAAATTCATAATAAGTTTGGACACCAAATTGGTCACAAACCCACAAAAAATGGCCACCAGTTCGAGGATTAGAAAATATGCAGATACAAACTTACACATATCGGCATTTCAGCTATGATCACACGCCGTCTCACTTGCACATCAGATTCGTATTTTATCAAAACCATGACAATTTCGTACTATTCATAAATATGAATCGACTGGACTTGAATCGACCTATCTAGAAGCTTATCACAAACACCAGGGTGAAAATCACGAAAGGAAGAAGGCCGAAAGAAAATTGAATTACTTCATCCAGAGTATATAAATGGTGAAAATGAGAGAGGAATTCCAAAGGGTTGGAGTTTAAAACGAGTGCCATCGCATACGAATAGTATCTGTGGGCACATTAGTGTTTCTGCCTTTATCCCAGTGAGTATTGGAAGGGCTTCGCCATTGAAATGGGATCATACCGAGAGATGGATTAAGAGCCCGGTCTCATGGTGCATTTAGGACTTCGATTATGCAGCCTAAAAGGCAGTTGAGGTCGAAGAGTTGCCACTTATGATTGGAGTTTTGGTGCCTAATGGTTTGTCCATTGGTTATGACGAAAATCGAACTCTGTGAATCCTTCAAGAAGCATGGTTCGGTTGACTAATATGTAGGGATATTTGGACGTGTTTAGTAATTCTTAATTGTCGAGTTCACAAGGTATGAAAGAAGGAACTTGACAGAAGTTAAAGACAGAAAGTCGAAATCACTGCCTGGGAGAACTTGCAGCAGCCAAAAGCTGAACTGCAATTCGAAAACTGGAGGTTCGAATAACATCACCAAAATTTAATCAAAAGCAAAATGTCATTGTTTTTTCATGTTAACATAATCAATATAGAAAATGAAGCATAGAAGAGTGGAGAGTAATGAATAAAATAAGCGGAGCAAACTAAGTTAAAATCTTGTATATTCTACTGCTTAGTACAGTGTACCAAGCATATCTGGGGATTTAGAGGAATTTCTCAATCGCTCGCTCTCTCACACACACTTGCACAAATTCATCATTGATCTATTGATTTCACAACTATGTGAATCGTGACAATTAATAAAGTGAGTTTTTAGTCAAAATCGTGCCCACAAGCACTAAATATTTACTTCTAATTTTATCCTAATCTAGCTTCAATTTAAATTTCTTTAGTAATTAATTATCAAATTTAAGTGTTTATGTGTCGAACTAAATTATACTAATTTAATCTAATTTAACGAGTTTGTGGAGGGCTTTTTAGGATTTAGTGGTTAGGAATTAAGATTTCGCTTAGATTATTTAACATTCATCTAATCCAATTTTATTTAACCGATTTCTCATATGGATTAACGATAGAATTAATCAATTTTAGTTAGTAATATATTAGGAGCAAAACTAACACTATTCACATGCTCAGATTAATTATATAAATTCCTACACATGCAAAAGCATTCAATTTTAATAATCGAATTATAATTGCATAAGCTATAAAAGTATCTTTCAATCTCTTGTCAAAACATATGTTACTTATTTCACGAATTAGATACATATCTCTCTCAGTCTCAATATTATCCTTGAATCATGTAATTGACGATCAATCAATTATAATATCACTTTGACCCACAATAATTAATAGACAAACAAATTGGCATGAAATCTATCGAATTAAACAAATGTCAATCTAACTTACATAGTCCATCCTGACAACAAGCAATTTAGCTAATCATAATATTGAAATAAAATATGAAAAAATAAAATAAAATATCGGGTTCAATTCAATGATTGAAGAATTAATCCAAGATTTTCAATTCTTCCTTGATTGATTGTATATATCCTGATCGATTATGTTCTTCAATCTCCAAATCCCCAAATTTAGGTGCAAATATTGACGATTTATGTGTTTTGATGTATAATTTCAACTCAAAATGTAAATCTAGTTTCTCCCCTTTTATTTGAAAGCAAGATCCATATTTGTATACCTTAATTTAGATATAAAATAGAGTTTCAAGAACATTGAGAACCATGATTGTGGTCAAATTAGGATTTCCTAAATTTCTGAAAATATTTTTTTCATGTGCAAATTTGATCTCTATTTCTACATTTTTGATCCGATTGAGTCCTTGGATATTGCGATTGAGGTTCTTCAGCTTCCAAACTTGATTCTTTACTGTTGTGACTGAGTTTTGATCTAAAAACTTGTTTCTGTTCGGGTTTGTCGTCACCTCAGCACTCGGCGCAGCCTTGGCTATGGTTACGTCAACTATAGCAGCCCCCAGGATGAGGCACGGGCTATGGAGGTTTTAAACTTCACTCCTCTCAATAATAAGTCAATTAGAATCATGTATTCTCATCGGGATCCCAGTATCCGTAAAAGTGGAACAGCAAATATCTTTATAAAGAATTTGGACAAATCAATTGATAACAAAGCATTACATGACACATTTTCGAGCTTTGGGAACATTCTTTCCTGCAAGATAGCAACAGATCCTAATGGCCAATCAAAAGGCTATGGGTTTGTCCAATTTGATAATGCAGAATCTGCACAAAATGCAATAGACAAGCTAAATGGCATGCTTATTAATGATAAGCAAGTGTATGTGGGACATTTCCTTCGTAAGCAGGAGAGAGAATCAGTATCAGACAGGACGAAGTTCAATAATGTCTATGTGAAAAATCTGGCAGAGTCTACTACAGATGATGATTTGAAGAAAATTTTTGGTGAATATGGAACAATTACTAGTGCTGTTATCATGAGGGATGCAGACGGAAAGTCAAAATGTTTTGGGTTCGTCAATTTTGAAAATGCCGATGATGCTGCAAAAGCTGTTGAAGCTCTAAATGGGGCAAAAATTGATGATAAGGAGTGGTACATTGGCAAAGCCCAGAAGAAATACGAAAGAGAGCAAGAACTCAAAAGTCGATTTGAGCAGAGTGCCAAGGAAGCTGTAGACAAATATCAAGGAGTTAATTTATATATAAAAAATTTGGATGATAGCATTGATGACGGAAAACTGAAGGAAATGTTTTCGGAGTTCGGTTCAATTACATCATGCAAGGTTATGCAAGATCCTAGTGGAGTAAGCAGAGGATCTGGATTTGTTGCCTTCTCTACTCCTGAAGAAGCTTCTCGAGCACTTACTGAGATGAATGGGAAAGTGGTGGTCAGCAAGCCATTATATGTTGCGGTTGCGCAGCAAAAAGAAGAGAGAAGGGCTAGGTTACAGGCCCAGTTTTCGCAAATGCTGCATTTATGATGGAATTACACGAGTCATTCGCCCAAACAATAGATCAATTGCTGTTAATGGATCCAATTCCTCCAATTAACAAAGTATTTGCTTTGTTGGTGCAAGAGGAGAACCAAAGGAAAGTGAACATGACAGTAGACACTTCTGGTGTTAATGATTCGATGGCTTTCTATGTCAAAGATGAAGCTAGGAAGCCAAATGCAGGATCTAGCAAATCTCAGAAGAAAGAAAGACCAGTTGCAATGCCACCTTCGATTGCTCCGCGTATGCCGATGTATCCTCCTGGTGCTCCGGGCATTGGACAGCAACTATTTTATGGGCAAGCTCCTCCTGCTATGATTCCTCAGGCTAGATTTGGTTATCAGCAGTAGCTCGTTCCTAGAATGCGTCCTGGTGGATCGCCCATGCCCAACTTCTTTGTGCCATTAGTCCAACAGGGTTAGCAAGGTCAAAGGCCTGGTGGCAGACGAGGTGCTGGTCCTCTACAACAGACGCAGCAACCCATGACACTGATGCAGCAGCAGATTGTTCCAAGGGGACGGATGTATCAATATCCTCCTGGTCGTAATATGCAAGATGTACCCATACCTGGTACTGCTGGAAGCATGCTTTCTGTTCCATATGACATGGGTGGCATGCTTCCCCGTGATGCCGCTGTACCACAGCCTATGCCTATTACTGCTTTGGCCTCTGCCCTTGCAAATGCATCGCCTGAACAACAGAGGACGATGTTGTGCTTGTTTGAGACCATACAAAGCTTTCTTGAGCTTGCAAACATACCCAGAATCATGTGAAACACCAGGAGGGGGTGCCATATAAACCTCTTCTTGAAGATCTTCATTCAGGAAGACATTTTTAACATCAAGTTGAGAGATACGCCATTGACGAACCGAAGCTACTGCAATAAGAGTACGAATAGTAGTCATTTTTGCAACAGGAGCAAATGTCTCCTCATAATCCATACTATACTGTTGAGAGTATCCCTTTGCAACCAACCTAGCTTTGTATCGCTCAATTGACCCATCAGAATTAGTCTTGATCTTATACACCCAACGAAAATCAACAACACTCTTACCAGAAGGTAAAGTGACCAAATCCCAAGTACCAGTCTTATGCAAAGCAGAAAGTTCCTCATCCATAGCTTGCTGCCAAAGAGGATCAAGAATTGCCTCTTTATAAGAAGAGGGTTCAGAGAGATAATGAATAGAAGCTAAAAAGATAAAAAAGGATGAAGAATAACAAGAATAAGCAAAACGGATTGACGTAGAGGCGGATCCATAATCTCAAACGGAGCTTGAGGGACCATAGGAGAAGAGGATGCTTCAGGTGTGCCGGAGAGTAAAGTGTCAGTACCTGTGGAATGATTAGTATGAACTGGTTGTAAAGACAACGGGGTAGGAACATGAGAATGGACATTTGAAGTAGTAGGCTCCTGAGAAGACAACTATCAGGATTGTCAGAAAAAAGATCTATAAGAATAAGATCAGATCTAGTCAGACTATGAGTAGTGGATGGAATAGAAAAGAAAGGTATATGCTCGATTTTGATTATTAGAGGATTGCTTAGAAGACACTGCTAATACAGAAGGATTAGAAGCAGAAAGAATTCCATTTTCAGCATAAGACTTAAGACGTATTCTTCAGCCAATAACTCGCTGACAACTGAGTCAATAGAAGGAAGTGGAGAACGATGCAAAATTGAACCTCTGAGTCCTTCAAAATCACTCTGAAGTTCCGTAAAAATTGTACCAACCGTTGCTGCTCTCTACGAGTAATATAGGCAGCACAAGCCTTTAATTTCGTCAATTCTGTAAGGGCCAATTGATCCCAAAGATTTGTCATAGCAGAATAAAACTCCTGAATACTCATATTATTTTGATGAAGAGCTTGTATATCATTCTCCAATTGATACTGTTTTGCAAAATTTGATTGAGTGAATAATCTTTGCAGATGATCCCAAACCTCCTTTACTGTCTCATACTTTGCCAACTCTCTACCTATAGAATGCTCCACGGAGTTGTTAATCCAAGTAATGATTTTTGAATTGTTTGATTCCCAGGCATCTATCAAAACAGCATAACCCTCATTGGTATTCTCAGGTTTCACAGAAGTTCTACTAATGAATCCCCACATCTTTTTACCATTTAGAAAATTTCTCATAACGTAACTCCAATACGAATAATTCTTTCCATCCAACCTCACACTCACAGACTGAAGCGAATCGTCTCTTTCAGTAGCCATAATAAAAAAAATACCAGATTGCAGAAATACCAGATTGCAGAAATACCAGATTTAATAGATTGCAGAAATACCAGTTGGATCCGCGAAAGCTGTGTTTGAGATTAAGTTTTGTCCCATGAAATCTGGCTCTGATGCCATGTTAAGCAATCCAAAGCAAATAAAGAAGAAAAATGAGGAGGTTGGGGTTTTATTGATACTACGTAATTAATTGAATGCTAAAAGATGGTTTAACCTAAATACAAAGAGAATATATATAGGCTAAACAAAGGAAACTAAAAAGGACTATTCTACCCTTAATAAATAATAAATAATCCTATGTTTCTTAACATTGATGTTGTAAAATTGCTTAGAAGGCTGGTTTAGATGTGAAAAACTAACGTTCTAAAGCATTGGGACATCATTTTGAGACGCAGGTTTAATCGCTCTTTTGCTTTTTTTGTCAAACGTATTCAAAAGCCATAGCAAGCTCCATAGCTACTTGTACTAACACCTTCTTCGAACAATTCTCTTTACGGATGAAAGTTGAAATGAAGATATCAGCCTTATATTCAATATAATTTATTAGATTCAAAACACAAGCACCCATGGCCTAATGGATAAGGCGTCTGACTTCTAATCAGGCGATTGTTTGACACCCATGGGTCTGTATTTAATTTTCATTAAATAATTTTCTTGTTTTACGCTTCTTTATTTTTTTTATTTGTTATTATTTTTTATTATGTGTAGCCCGAGACATTTAATTATGAAAATGCCTGGCATACTAGTGAACCGTGTCATGTTATTTTATTTCAGTATTGCTTACAACATACAAAGTTCAATTACGAAGCGATATAATAGCCGTAACGAGTGGATAAACCATTAGGCATCGACACTCTAGTAGAGTAAGTGGTTAACCGGCTATCAAATTCCTTATACTATATTCTGTTGGAAAATTTTTTGAGTAAAATTGTAACAACGAGAGGTTTCAATTCTCCAGAGGTTACAAAGTGATAATAGCCATTGTAACATAATTTTGTTTTAATACAAAATTAATTAAGGAAATTGAAATCTCCCCCATCCAAATACTATATATGAAGGTGTTCTCCTCCTTTTTCCGCACACCAAACTTCGAAATTTCTCTAAGTTTTTATAACAAAATCGAGAACATTAAACAAACTTATTTTGATGTCGTAGTGCGTCCAACAGTTCATCACGGAAAAAATGACTCACTAAACAGGAATTATTCTTTCTTTATTTTCAAAAGTCTTGTTTTTAGTAGTTTAGATAATTATTTTCTAGCTTGGGGATAGAATTGCGAACATTCTTATTTTGTCTAAAGTAGCAACGAGGTACTAATAAGCTACTTTCAACTGTTGTATTTTGGGAGATAGGCACCATTAGTTTTCTTGAACCATAGTAGAGGCAAATCTGTTTTAAGGAAATTATGTGCAACGTGAACCTCAGTTCCTTTCAATGCAACTACTACATTAGTAACATTTTCCTCTATTTTATTATTGCTCTATTTATTGTAATGCTTTTTTATTATTTTGTTTATATAATTCCAGTTGTATTTTTAACTTTTTTTTTCCCCTAATATGTTAAAACAGATTTGACTCAAATGACAAAAAAGATACTTGATTTCAAAGAAATATTTTTGTGAAACTAATATCCTCTCACAAAATTTTTAAAATCTTGGAAATTAGAAGTTACGATACAGAGAAGTTCTATCTCGAAGGCTAAATTTTAAGTGGGACAATTTGTGACCTCTCCAGCTGACCTCGAAACTAAATATTTTCTGAGGATGCTAGACTTATTGAGGCTGGGATTACACCTCTGTAGATTTTCTTCGAAAATTATATGTAGAGTTCTATTAGATTATCAAAAAAAAAAAAGCTTAATTTTTATCGCATTTGAAAATAAGCATATTTTTTAGAAATTTATCATATTTTTGGTAATGAGAAAATAGCATAATTTTTAAAGTTAATTGAAAATATCATAATTTCCTATTTTTGAAATTAATATATTTTATTTGGTATTTTAGAAAAATGGCAAGTGAAACCGTAGTTGCTGACACAACCAATATTGTGGTCTGTGTTGTGAACACAAATAGTATTGTAGCCCCCTGGGCCTACTAATGTGAACTCCCCAACGATATCGACATCTATTACTCATAGAGAAAAATTGAAGAAATTCAATGGGCTGAACTTCAAGAGTGACAACAAAAGATGCTCTTTCATCTGACGATCATTGGTGCTACAAAGTTCTCAACTCGAGATCCTTCAAAACTGAAGGAGAATAAGAGTGACAACCAAGTATCATCGCAATAGATACTTGGAAACCTGAATACTTATATCGAAATCGTTGATTCTTTATACAATGTCTATATAGTGAATAAGTCAGCAAAGGAGGTCTAGGTGTCTCTTGATCGAAAGTACAAAACTAAGAATGTTGGTGCCAAGAAATTTGTAGTAGGCTGCTTCCTAAGTTTCAGGATGATCGACTCCAAAATTGTGATGAATCGGATTCAAGAGCTCCTAGTGATCTTACATGAGATTTATGCTAATGTGCTGTCACTGAGTGAATCTTTTAAAGTGGCTGCTATTATTGAGAAGTTGTCCCCTAGATATAAAGCTTTCAACAACTACCTTAAACACAAGCGAAAGGAGATGAATGTTGAAGATTTGATTGTTAGACTTCACATTAAAGAAGACAACATAGGATCTAATAAGTAAGGGATATACTAATATGAGGCCAAGGCCAATGTTGAGAAGGACGATCAATGCTCCAAGGCGAAGAAGAAGCCAAATAAAAAAGGGTTCAAACTGCAATCTAAAGAGAGGATCTCGAAGAAGAAATTTCAAGGGAATGTTTCAATTGTGACAAATCAAATAACTGTAAGCTGCCTAAGAAAAATAAGAACAAAAGCAAATATTGTCAATGTCTTTGATTATGATGTTTCTGATATTAGCTTATTAGTTGTGATATTTGAAGTGAATTTAGTCGGGTCCAACCTAAGAGAATGGTAGATTGACATCGGTGCAACCAAACATGTATGCTTGACAAAGGGTTATTCACTTCACTTGATGAAATCCAAAATGGAGAAAAGCTCTTTAGGAAAAATTCTGCTACTTCTGAGATCAAGGGCTAAGGCAACATGATCATGAAGATGGCCTCAGGGAAAGAGCTTACTCTAAATAGCCTGTTTTATGTGTCGAAAATTCGAAAGAACCTACTCTCTGGTCGCTGCTTAGAAAGTATGGTTTCCACATGGTTTTTAAGTCTAATAAAATTGCTTTGTCAAAGAGTGGACTTCTTATTGGTAAAAGGTATGTGTCTGATGAGTTTTGTAATCTCAATGTAATGAGTATCAATAAAAATATCAATAAAACTAGTGCTTCTATTTATTAGCTCTAGTCCTGCAATCTATCGCACAATAGATCAGGACATATTAATTATGATACCTTGAGAAGTTTAATTAACTTAAATCAGATACCTTCATTCCAAATTGATTCAAAACACAAATGTGAATTTGTGTAAAGGCAAAGTTGACAAAGTCATCTTTAAAAATGTTGAAAGAAACACTAACCCCTTATTTTAATTTACAGTGATTTAAAAATCATACAAACAAGATGAGGTAATAAGTATTTTAATAATTTTGTTGATGATAACATAAAATATTGTTTTGTATCTGCTTACAAGCAAAGATGAAACTATAGAAAAATTTGTTCTTTATAAAAGTGAAGTTGAGAATCAATTCAACAAGAAAATTATCGAGGTAATGAATATAAATCATCTTTTGGTGAGTTCTATCCTTAAAATGGTATAGTCGATGAAACCATGGCACCCTAGTCCCCTTAATCAAATGGTATTGTTGGGCAGAAGAATCATATTTGAAAGAGATGATGAAATGTTATTAAGTTTTGGATTACCTCAGAAAATGAGGGGAGAAGTTTTGACAGCAAACTATATTTTAAATAAAGTGATCCGGAAAAAAAAAGAAAAAGGAAGACTTCATATGAATTATGGAAAGGAAGGAAGTCTTCCTATAAATTCTTATGAATTTGAGAATGTTTTGTTAAAGTGGTCGTACCTATACCTAAGAATGTGAAAATTGGTCCAAAAACAGTTGCCTGCATTTTCATTGGTTACACACATAATAGTATTGCATATCGGTTCCTTGCATGAATATGAAATTCCTTACATACACAAGAACATAATAATGGAATCAAGAAATGTATCATTCTTTGAAAATGTATTTCTTTGTAAGTCTAAAGAATGTTCAAGTTCTTCAAAACTAACATTCAAAAAAAATAAGGACCAAGACACGAAGAAAATGAAGAGGTTCAAGATAAACTTAGACATAGTAAAAGAGCAAGGATAGAAAAATCTTTTGGTCAGAATTTTTTGACCCATTTGTTAGAAAGTGAACCTTGAATGTTTAAAGAAGCAATATACTCTACTGAAAGACCTTTGTGGAAAGAGGCCATTAAGAGCAAATTGGATTCCATATTTCAAAATCATACTTACAAGTTAGTAGATCTTCCCACTAGATGTAAACCTCTAGGATCCAAGTGGATTTTTAAGAGGAAAATGAAACCAAATAGATCATTTGATAAATACAAGACTAGACTTGAAATTAGCATTAGACAACTAATCTCTACTAGAATTATCTCCATTAACTATGTAATGTCAAAGCATAATATTGCAGATTCGCTAACCAAAATGTTAAATAGAGAATTAGTTGATAAATTATTGGGAGGAATGGGACTAATGCCCATGAAAGAATAGATTGATACAATGGAAACTCAACTTAGTTGACTGAAGATCTCAATATCTAGGTTTAAAGGAACAATCTAATTGTAAAGATCATACTAAATCACTAGGAATAAAGGATAAGCTAAGCTTTTAATGATCTTATGTGTTGAAATATCCTAACGAAGTAATACGGGTTATTCTTAATTAAGAGCTCACCTATGTTAAAAGGAAGTAATGTCGTCCTTAGAAACTCTCACAGAACCAAGGAGATATTTATGGTCAAAATGAACATAAGTATGAGAACTAAGTTATATTAGGAAGACTCTAGAGTGGAGTGTGTCATTGTTTACACAAATGACAGAATAGTTCAAAGACATCATGTCTACTAATCAGCTAGTAAATTAAATATACTTACAAAAGGGAAGGTTTAACGGTTATACCTACCTATCCTATACAGATTTTGACCATTGAATTCTATCATCATGTCTGACTATCATTGTTGTTAATTTCATTTATGTGGGGAATTGTTAAAAAAGAAAATGAATAAAATTGTAACAAGAGGTTTCAATTCTCTAGTTAATTGTTTTGAATTTGTGGTTACAAAGTTATAGAAGCTATTGTAACATAATCTGGTTTTAATACAAAATTAATTAAAGAAATTAAACCCCCCTCCCCCCATCCAAATGCTATATAAAGAGGTGTTCTCCTCCTTATTCTACACATCAAACTTTGAGAGCTTTCTAAGTCGTCTTTAAATTTTTATATTTTCTCTTTGTTTCCAAAATTATTATTCTTAGTAGTTTAGATAATTATTTTTTAATGCGGTGCTAGAAATGTGAGTATTCTTGGTTTGCCTAAAGTAGTGACAATGTGCTAATAAACTACTTTCAGTCGTTGTATCGTAGGAGACAAACACCGTCGGTCCTCTTGCACTATAGTTGAGAGTGATTTTTATTTTAAGAAAACTACGTGCAACACAGACCTCAATTCATTTTAATACCGTTGTACATCAACAATCATTTCCTCTATTTTTATTTTATTCTATTGTAATGTCTCTTTTCTTTATTTTATTTATATAATTCCAACAATATTTCTAATTTCCTTTTTTTATTTTTCCTAACACATTCAAGTTGTTTGGTTCTAAAAAGGATCAAACAATGTCGTTTTGTACATTAAAAAACAATAAATAAAAAAAAAGGTCATCATTTTGAAAAGCACTCATTTGATATTAATCTAGACTAACCTGTAATATAACTACTGAATGTATATATATATATATATATATATATATACAGAAACGATATTATTTCAAAAGGGAATGCTATCAAACATCGTTTTTGTCCCCAAAAATATATAAGATAAAGACCAAAATGTCACGTTTTAAAATGTAGAGGCAAAGAAAATACCATGTTATATAGCCCGCCAAAGTTGGCATAACAGATATTGTTAATTGGTTAGCGTGAATCGTGATAATTTCTGTTTTCAAGTGAATACAAAAGTTAATTGATTGGTCCGAATCATTTAACAATTTTTTCTTACGGCCAATGACAACCCTAAATACTCCCAACTTCCAAATTTTTTTTCAATAATTTGTTTAAAAAAGATGTGTGATTCACCATAATAAGTTGCTTAATAAATAAGTCGAGATTTACTAAATACGTGCAATTTGTTATGAACAGAGAAAAAAATAAAGAGAAATCAATAGACTTTTATGTGTTTTATTAAAAATCAAAGCCTTATATTTATAGGACATAATCAGGGCTACAATGGTAACAATTTCAAGAACTTTATCATTCACTTGTAAACCCTAATAAACTTACTGTTTATAACACTCCCACTGAATGACACAGTACAACATATCTACATCATTAAAACCATTTTTGATAAGAACTCAATGGGACAAAAAATCAAACGAAGGAAAAAGTATACAATTATTTTGAAGTATCAAAAATAAATGCTACCTCAGTAAACCTTGCTATGAAAATCCAATGGGATAACACCTAAGCGAAGAATAAAGAGTACAGCTATTCACCCTAATGTTGATCATTGAAAATCTTTGAGTCGACGCATTCCAATCTTGTGAACCAATTTCTTAAATGAAGATGTCGACAGTGCTTTTGTAAATGCATCGATTACATTGCCACTTGAGCAAATTTGTTGAATATCAATGTCGCCATTCTTTTGAAACTCATGTGTATGAAAGAATTTTGGAGAAATATCCTTCGTCTAGTCACCTTTGGTATAGCCTCCTTTGAGTTGTACAATTCACGATGCATTGTCATCATATAAAATTGTTGAACTATCTTTTATTAAAATTAATTCGCATGATACTTGGATATGATAGATCATGTTCCTCAACCATACACATTCTCAACCATCTTTGAGAATGTTGCCGTTAAGAATTGCTTTCCAAATCTACATGATATAATTGTTCTTACATGTGTAAACACATATCTCGTTTGTGATTTGCTTTATGTAAGTCAGAGAGATAGCCTTTATCTGTATATCTCACTAAAGTAGATTCCAAGTTTTGAAAATAAAATAATCACAAATCAATTGTGCCCTTTAAGTAACGAAAAATATGTTTAGCAACATTCCAATATCTTTTAGTTAGTGTAGATATATATCTTGCAAGGAGATTTACAGAAAAAGATATATCGAGTCGAGTGTAATTTGCAAAAGAGGTTAATGCTCCAATTGCATTAAGATGTAGTACTTTAGGACCAAGAACCATTTCTCCATCTTCAAGTGGACGAAATTGATCATTTTTCATATCAAGTGTCGAACAACCATATGTGATGTCAATGGACGTGCATTATCCATATAAAATGTTTTAAAACATTTTCTATATAAGTAGATTGATGAACAAATAATACTTCTAGGAAATGTCCAATCTACAACAGAAGACAAATTTTGATTTTCCTCAAATCTTTCATCTCAAATTCATTTTTCAAATAATCAGCAATTTTGTTGAGCATTTCAGGAGTACCAATTAAATTTAAATTATCAACATACACTATCACAATTGCAAATCCAATATTTGTTTTCTTTATGTAAACACATGGATAGATATCGTCATTTTTATAATCCTCCTTCAACAAATATTCATTAAGGCGATTATATTACATGCGTTCGAATTGTTTCAATCCACACAATGATCTTAGCAATGTAATTGAGAACATGGTTCTTGGACATAGATCATTTGCTCCTGGTACTTTAAGTTCCTAAAGGAACTTTCATATATATGTCAGTATCAAGTGAACTATACAAATAGACAGTTACTACATCCATAAGGTGCATATCAAGCCTTTGTGACACAATCAAACTAATTAAAAATCTAAAAGTGATGGTATCAATTACGAGAAATATGTTTCTTCATAATCAATTACTGGTCATTGTAAGAAATCTTGAGCTACGAGTCGGACTTTGTATCTTGTAATTTCATTGTTTTCATTTTTCTTTCTTACAAAAATCCATTTATATCCAAGAGTAATTACATCTTCAAGTGTTGGAACTATGGGACCAAACATTTTTCATTTCTCTAAAGAATTCAATTTCGCTTGTATGGCTTCTTTCCATTTTGACCAATAATTTCTATTTTTGACAGTCTTTAACTAACCGTGGTTCAGGATCCTCATTTTATATAATATCAAGAGTCACGTTAAATGCGAAAAATATTGTCTATAATAATATTATTTTGTTCCCATAATTCATGAAATAACATATAATTTATTGAAATCTCATTATTTTCAGATACTTATTGGTCTTCAGGAACCATATTTTCAATATTTGATTGATCAATCTTTTCTAATGTTACTTCTTCCAAAATTTTTGGTTGATTTTTCTCTTGTACTTTTCTTTTTTGAGATACAAAGTTTTTTGAACCAACTAGTCAACCACACTTATGATGTATTTGAGATTCATTTGCTACAATAGATTGTCTTACAGGGACATCAATTTTTACTGAAATATTTTCTGCTGGTATATGTGACTTTCTTACATTTCTTATGTCACAAAATACATCGAATGATTGATTTGCAACATTTTGAAAATGAATAATTTTTTCAATTTCTTGTTCACATTGATTACTGTGGGAATCAAAATGAGGTAGAGTTGTTTCATTCCAAGAAATTTTACCTTATTTTTCAAGATATAGTTTTTTTTCCTTTTAAAATTGAAAAAGTCATTCCATCAAAATGACAATTTACAAAACATGCACTAAATAAATCACCTATTAAATGTTCAAAATATATAATAATGGATGGTGAATCAAAACCCACATAAAATCTCAAGTCTTTGTTGAGGATTCATTTTAGTACATTGTGAGGGTGAAATAAGGATTTGGACAGCATAAACAAAAACTCGTAGATGAGAAATGCTGGGTTTATAACCAAATTTAAGTTACAAAGGCGGATATTGATAATAGACAGTTGATCTAATACGAACCAATAATGTATCATGTAATATGGCACGACCCCAAACGAAAGCTATAGTCTTGTTTTCATAAGTAATAGTCTAGCAACAAGTTGTATACTTTTAATAAATGACTCCGCTAACCATTTTGTGTATGAGCATGTGCAATTGAATGTTCAATTACATTCCCAAATGACATACAATAATCATTGATGCTTGTGATCTAAATTTGTCAGCATTGTCAAGACGAATAATCTTGATTGAGTAATCAGGAAATTGCACTCGTAGTTTTATTATTTGAGCAAGAAGTCTAGCAAAAACTACATTCCTAATTGAAAGTAGGCAAACATGTAACCATCTAGTAAAATAATCAATTGATACCACAAAAAAATGACCCACATGGTGGGTGTATTAACCCACATATATCTCCATGAATTCTTTCCAAGAAAGTTGGAGACTCAATGATGTCCACGTGATTTGTTTATTATTCGACGCACCATTTGACACAACACATCCTAAATCACCCGTGTGGATTCGAAACATGATGTACGCTGATGATAGATGCTGACTGGATATCAAATCTATCACCAATGCTGACTATGAGTTACAACAAAAAAATGCTCCAAAATCAAATGCTATGTAAAATATAATAAGATGTGCCAAAATTATTTACTTCATGCATCATCAATATGAGTTATAACACTCAATATGTCATATGACTCTCATTTCGAAATCATTAGGCTCTTCCAACTAAAAAAAATCAATTGTTACTTGTAGAAAAAATTACGTGAAAAATATATGAATTGATAGTTTAGTGAGTGGAGAAGTTCGAAAATAATTATACTCTTTCAATTTAACATTTTTATCGAAAATTGAATTCATATCATTGAATAATTCGCAAGATAACATCATATAATTATAGCCAAAAAGTGAGACATTCTCATAACAATGTCAATATCATCTCATAATCACGATATAGTCATTGGTTGGTATCTATACTATAATCTCATCACATCACATCACATGTGATCTGACTAAAATCTGAAATTCACCCATCGGGCCAAACACTTTCACCTCAAACCTTTGACCCCCTCCGTGAACGAAAGCGGATCTCAAAGACCTATGATAATCAATTTTAGAAAACGATCAACGCCTCTATATGAACTATATGTACACGATTAAAACCAATGTCAGGTCAAAACCTCTCCGTGTAGAATAAAATACGGCCAAAACCTTTCTGTGAACTAGAAGAAGTATATAATCATGGGTACTTTTATGATCAATCTCAATATCACATGTCTCACATTCCAAATCACAAATATTTTCATATCTAATTTTTGAATTCCACAAATATCATAATGAAAGAATATTTCCAAAATAATCATGTAATCGAACATATAAATATACATAATGTATGTATTGGTATAATTAATTTATCAATACTTGAAAATATTTAAATTTTTTCCACTCACAGAACTATGTTCGCAAAATCAACTCGGTTGATAAGTTGTCCAGATATTTATATTGCAGCCTGAAATATGATATAATTTTTAAATTAATAATTAACTATTTTAAGTAATTTTAATAATTAAATAGGCAATGTCCAAACTTAATTGTTTCACGTTTAAGCGATTTCTAAAGTCTCGTTGATCACTAAAACTAATTTTTCTTTCATTTAACTCAATATCATAGCTTATTATTTCAATAAAATTGAATTTAATCTAACAATTTAAAAAAATTAAAAAATTATACATAACTTGAAAATAAATAACTTTTTACTTACTTTTCAAAATTGAGAAATTCAAGCCTAATAGTATAGACTACTTAATTTCTAACAACTTGACAAAATTTTTCTATATATTTTTTTCTTTCTTCCTATTCTCTTTTTTTTTTTTCCATCTTTTTCTCTCTGCTTCGGGCCTCTCCATGAGTGTTGTGTGTGGTTGTATATGTTTTTGGTTTGCAAATGGATTTGTATGAGTTTGGTTAATATTTATCACCCTACCGCCTGCCACCTTTGTTTAATCTTTTTTTTTTTCCTGATTCATTTTTTTTATGGCTTGACGTCTTTGACACCTTTTTTTTGACTTGTTTTAAATTAAGAAATTATACCATTATAGTTCCTGCATGTCCAAGTTGATTATGTCAAAGTATAAAAATTTTTGGATCAACGAACTTTTGGTTCGTGACAATATTTGATTCAACCATTTTTATAAATGTATAATATATACCAGATGGAAGTGCATGAACTTTTCTTTTATTTGCTTCTGACTAGATACAAAAGAAGTTATATAAAGATATTCAACATTATTCCACTGTAGCGGATATCTTTAAATCTAAGCAAATTTCTTCTGAATTTGTTAGAATAAAGTGTATCGTTAACATATAATTTTTGATAATTTAATAAAATAATACAAGTTCTTCTGCAGCCTTAAACGATATTGATGTACTTGATATCGTATTAACATTATTTTCTACTAATATAAAGTCCAAAAAATATTTTTTTATCTTGAATATTGTTATGTGCAATTGCACTATCAATCAAGCAGGTATTTTGACAATCCATCATGAATCTACAAATATAACAAAATAGATATATTTAAAAAAATTGAATTTAAATTTAAAGAGAAACATAATTCGATACTGTGAAATTAACGAAGTATAATAAAGTTTCGAATTTTACGAAAAGTAAAAATACATTTCAAAAATAAAGAGAAATATTAGATACATAGAAAATAAGTTAATTTATATTTTTCATTACACCACCTCCAATTAAAGTGGTCAATATTATCATTTGGATCAGTAAAGAAATAGGAGACATCCAAATGAGTTACATCAATTGAGTTATCATAATCAACAAAATTTGTCTTCACTTTTTCCTTTCCCTTAATTGATTTTGGTAAAAATTCACAAGATGTTTTATCATATGACAAGTATGTATCCAGTGCCCTTTCATTTCACATCTAAAACAACTTTCCTCGTGTTCTTCTCTAGATGTGATATTTTCGTTTGTTTTGTATTTTTTGAAATTATTGTCTTGTTGCTGATAATTTTGTCGATTATTTCGTCTATGTTTTATTCTACGTGTATGTCCACTTTCGCTTTCATGTCCATGTCTTGATATTGCATTTGCTTCAAGCAACATAGTACAATTTGCTTCAAGCAATGGTATAGAAACCAGTTGGACGTAATCCATAATTTTTTCACCAGCAATTCATTATTTTGTTCAATCACAAGTAGGCAAGATATGAGTTTTTGAGTACCTTTTGAAACCACACTTACGATATTACTGCGTTGGAGCACATTCGATGGTGAAAGTTGGAAAACGTTTTCTCCAACATGTCTTCATCAGTGATTTTTTCTCCACACAATATTAATTTCTAACATATTCTAAATAATTCAGAATTGTACTTACTAACAAGTTTGAAATCTTGTAAATGAAGGTGTATCTACTAATCAGGCTAGGGAGGACTATAGTCCTCTAATGATTAAATATCTTGGTTAATTTTTTTCAAAGAGCTTGTAGATTTTTCTCAGTGAGATGTTCAATTTTCAATCCATCGTGAAGATAATGACGAAGGAAGATGAGTGTTTTTACACGATCTTGCAGCGATTCTTTGTTTCCTTCTTTTATTGTCTCTCTCAAACCTTTTGAGACAAGATTGATATAAGCATCGAGTACTCGTAGTAGATAATTTTTTCCAAATATGTTAAGTGCTGTAAACTCAAGTTCTGTGATGTTTTTCATTTGATTAGCTGCATAATAAAGCAAAAGAAAATACATTTAGTTTCAAAAATATAATTAGAGATTATATAACTAACCAAGTAATTAATGCCAACATGACATGAGTCATGTTTCCTTTCATGGACAAGCATTAATTCAAAAAATAATATATTATTCAAAACAGGTGCTACTTTGAAAGTACGTTATATTTTACTGCTGTTTCTTCTAGAGTAATATGTCAATATTCTTTTAAAATATTGAAAAATATAATTCATGCTTTTTAAGAACAAGTAATATTCTTTAAGAATATTAATCATAATGTTATGTTATTTCAAGAGTAACAATAAATTATTTATAGTAGACAAATCTACTATTAATATTTTTCTGAAATATTAATTATAAAATTGTGATATTTCAGGAGCAACAACATGATAAATTATTAATTTAAAATTTATAAAAAAAATTTAAAAATTTAAAAATATTTAATCACACTGAATATTATCGAATAAAGAAATAGCGAATCACGATTAGTGAATAATTAGCATGTAACTACAATGAATAATTTGTCGTAGTAACTGTGTATGCAACAACTCGCGGCAGAGAACATTTAGCCACCGTTTGCCCCCATCCTTTTTAAATTTTAATGGTCGGGATAATGTTTTTTTTTTTTTTGAAAAATGTGAGATTGAAAAAAAAATGAAAAGTTTTTTATTTGTGTTTAATATTATTATATGAAAAATTGTGT
This sequence comes from Olea europaea var. sylvestris, assembly GCF_002742605.1. Classification (NCBI taxonomy): domain Eukaryota; kingdom Viridiplantae; phylum Streptophyta; class Magnoliopsida; order Lamiales; family Oleaceae; genus Olea; species Olea europaea. The sequence continues at coordinate 64,875 of NW_019231229.1, forward strand.
AGTTGAAAATAAGAGAAAAAAATGAGACGAAGAATGGGGCCAAACGGGGCTTACTTTCACGTAATGAAATTTCAATTATTATATGTGTACTTTTGCTAAATTTGGTAGAAATTCTGAGACATCACCTTGATTTTGTGAATAATCAAATATTTATGCGTGTACTTGTACTCTTCTCGATTATTCCTGAATAAATAAATATTGGGCCACTATTATGCGTGTACTCTTCTCAATTATGTGTGAATAAACAAATAAATTGATGTTGGATTCGTGAATTGATTCCCACGGAATGAAGAGAGAATAATATAATGCATACGTTTAAGAAAAAATTCACATGTTATCAAATTAATTTCGATACACATAATAAATGATTATGTTTATAAAAATATTACTTTCACTAAACTTTGAAAGAATTAAATTTTCATGCTCATAACGTGTTATAAAAAAATAGAAAATAAAAAGAAGTCAATAGAGTTTTTTGTATTTTATTAAAAATCAAAACCATATATTTATATGACAGAATCAAGAATACAACGATAATAATTTCTAGGGCTGTAAGAGTAATATTGTCATTTACTTGTAAACCCTAATAAACTTATCATTTACAATTGTAGTTAATTGTAAATTTGTGTGTACAAAACTTTAATTTGTTATTCTTGTACGATGAAGTAATGGACCTTTTCATAATGATTATCAATTAATTAAAATCAATGTTAATCGTCATTTTGTATCAATTCTCTCTTTCTCAATCACCGAATAAGATATCATCTCTCTTTCTCTATCAACGAACAGAGATCTCATCTCAGTATATACAGATAAGGAATTCACTGATTAAAGAAAAGAAAAATGACCCTAAAAAAACATTTTGCTCTGGTACATAGTGCATGCCATGGAGCTTGGTTCTGGTACAGGCTACAATCACTGTTGGAGGCGGAGGGCCACCGCGTCACAACGATTGATCTTGCAGCATTTGTCATCAAAGCTTTTGAGAAAGTTTTTGAAATTTTTTATTAAATCTGATAAAATGTATGACTAAGAATTCGATAAAAGGTTGTGAATCACATAAAATATGTTACTAAAATTGAAGTTTGACTTACAGAAAAAAATCTGCTGAAAATTGAAAATCAACCTGGACATTAATCCAAAAGAGGAAAAAGGGGAAAAGGTAAGGAATTGTATCGAGGTCGAACTGAGAAATTATAATAAATAAATAGAAAAAGTATTAGCGGGTAAACTAGTTGTCTTTGGCAGTTGAATTTGCCACTTCAAATTTGTCCAATTATTTTGAACGTATTGAATGGTCTCATTTAGTTTGACAACATTGCACGAAATCATATTCATTTAAAGGTCCGTTTGATTACAAAGATGAAATTTAAGTGGAAAGAGAATGAATTTCATGGAATTGAATTGCCAAGAAATAGTTTTACTGAGAATTGTTAATTATTTTGTTTGATTGGTATAACTTTTCACGTGAAAACTTTTGAAATAAAAGTGTTTTTTGATATTCGTTTAGTTTTGTTTTACGTGAAAATTGTCAATTAATAGGATATAATTTACTGGCATTAGAGATAAAATTTTGTTTCCATTGCAAAAAAAAAAAAATCATCTATCTTTTGGTATTCGTTTGACTTTGTTTTACATGAAAATTGTCAATTAAAGGAAAATATATATATATTTTTACAATTATGGATAGAATTTGTTTCCATTGTATACAAAAATAAAAAATAAATAAAAACCTAGCAGTACCCTAGAAAACCAAGAAAACCAAATTCCATGAAAAAAAAAAATGCTATCAAACAGTCAAAAAATGGAAGTTGGAATTTGAATTCCATTTTCCATGGAAAATATAGTGCTATCAAACATGACCTTAGAGTGTGTGTGGTTGTAAGTATGGAATTTGCATAAGTTCTAGGTAATTAAATTATCTATAACTTATTTACAAGAAAATTATTAATTAAATTTATTTGATTGGTTTAATTTTTAATTTAGAAAATATTATACTTGTTTATTTTTTATTAGTGGATAGATGAGAGAGCGAATTGTTTGAAAAATAATAAACCCCATCTTAAAGAAAATATTATCCTTATTTTTGAGAAAAATATGGTTATGTGACCAATTTTTTAAAAATCTTTTTCATTCAAAATATCAAACAAACACCCAAAAATAGTAACTTGGGTGAAAAATGTCATTTTTCAAGAAAAATAAAGTCAACCAAACACATCCTTAAATCTTATAATCTTACTTGTTTAGGAGATAGTTTATCTACTCAATTTTTACGCAATATTATTAAGAGATTTATCTATTTAAACGTCAAAAAACTTTGCATAAATACTCTATATAAGATTCATTTTTTTGTAGGCTTGGTATGATACGGCTCAATTCCCTCTCAGCAAGGGGAATAAAAAATCAATAAATAATCTAAATAATAAGGAATGCTTATTTCAATTTAATATAGCATTGACTTAAATCAGTCTATGCGAAAACACGTGTCAATTGTACACCTATTAACTTAGATACACATCCCTTGTGTGTACGTAAACACGATAAGAAAAAATAATTAAAAATGACGTTCAAAATACAATGATTAGGCAAAGGATCCTGTATCACTACTATATAAAAAGGGTAATGTTTCACTACTGTAGAAAGAACAATAAATTCTTCCATTTTATTTCACTGTAATTTTTTTTTTTAGAGAAAGCAACGACGTCGTTTATCTTACGTGTTTAATATAGTTATTTTGTTGCTTTTCCTCAATTTACGCGACGTGTAGGATTATGTCATAGAGCCCTCTTTACTTTTTCTCCATTTTTACACGCTACAGTCATATCTCTCTATTTCTCCACACTAATTCAAGAGTAAAAGTGTGAATTCCATAAATATATGATTGAAAATATGTTTGAAGAAAAATAAATTTTAAAAAATGAAGACCAAATATATTATTATTATATAATATTATATTATTAATATATATAATAATTATATTAACAAATGAATATATTTATTTTTCGAAAAATAAGTTTTTATTACCATTTCATTTTTATCGTGAAATGATTCTAATTTTAATATATTTAATTATATTATTATTATAAAATTATAATAATTTTATAATATTATAAAATTATATAATATTATAATAATATAACATTATATTATTATAATAATATTATTATTATATACACGGAGGCCCAATTATACTTGAGCCTTCGTGTATTATGCAGGCTCAAGCATGAGCCTCCGTGTAACGGACTTATGTCTTGAGCCTCCATGCTGATGCCTCCAAAATTTTGGAGGCTCATGCTTGAGCCTCCATAATTGTTATGGAGGCTCAAACATGAGCTTCCATAACACATTATATTATAAAAAATAATTATTTTTTAGTATTATTATATTTCATTTTCCAAAAAATAAAAAAAAATTATAAAGCATATTACTTTATAAAAATTAATTTTAAAAATTATATTTGATAGATGATGTAATTTTGAAGCACAATCTAAAATATTAAGATTAGAATCATTTCATGATAAAAATGAAATGATAATAAAAATTCATTTCTCGAAAAATAAATATATTCATTTGTTATTATTATAATATTATATAATATTATAATATTAATACAATTAAATTTTTAATATTAAAATTATTAATTTTTTTAAAAATTTATAAATTTTTTACAAAAAATAAATTTAATTTTTTTAATAAAAAAATTTCAAAAAAAAATAAATTATAAAATTTAAAATTAAGTTTTATATATTACTTTATAAATTATATATTACTTTATTAAAATTAATTTTAAAAATTATATTTGATAGATTATGTAATTTTGAAGCACAATCTAACATATTAAGATTAGAATCATTTCATGATAAAAATGAAATGATAATAAAAATTCATTTCTCGAAAAATAAATATATTCATTTGTTAATAAATAAAAACATTATTTTTATATATGTATGTAAAATGTATATAGTAATCATTTGGATGACCAAAAAATAATATCAATCAAAATGTTTACGAACAATTTAAATAATAATTTATTGAGTGAGTTAATTCAAGAGCAAAAGTGTGAATTCCATAAATATATGTAAAAAAAAAAATTCGCTTAAAGTTATTTAAAAGTAAAAAAAAAACTTATAATTGTAAAAATTACTTGTAACTTAACAATATATTAACTTAAAAATTTGGAGTAAATATTTAAATATATTTTATTTTTAAAATTAATTATTAACTTATATGTTAAATAGATATCTATAAATAAAATATCATTGAAATAAAAAAATATATATATCCAAGGAATCTCTCCATATTTATTATGGAGACTTGGTCTCTCCATGAGATCAAGCCTCCGTATCACAGAGGATTTTCCTCCGTAATACGGAGGCTTGTTATGAAAGATCAAATCTCTTGTTATGGAGAGATCAAGCCTCCGTATTATCATTTAAATAATAATAAAAATGAAATGGTAATAAAACTCATTTCTCGAAAAATAAATATATTCATTTGTTAATATGTTTGGTCTTCATTTTTTTTAAATTTATTTTTCTTCAAACATATTTTCAATCATATATTTATGGAATTTACACTTTTGCTCTTGAATTAACCCCCTCAATAAATTATTATTTAAACGGTTCGTAAACATTTTGATTGATATTATTTTTTGGTCATTCAAATTGTTATTATATACCTTTTACGTGTATATATATATATATTTAAACTTACTCATGTACTCAAAAATAAACTTTCTAAAGATATATGGTTGATAGCGTGAAAAAATTGTGAAAGAGATAGTGTGGATAAATAGAGAAGTGTGGTTGTAGAGTGTAAAAATTGAGAAAGAGTAAGCCTTTATTATTTTATGTATTTTTATTTTAAGAATATTAAAAAAATTAAGTTAATTAAATGAAATTAAATAATTGTACCAAGAGCTAATGAAAAAAACAGAACGTAAAAAATTACACGTGGAGGCCTCCGTAATTACGGAGGCTCGTGTTGAGGCACGGAGGCTCAAGCACGAGCCTCCGTAATTCTGGAGGCCAACATGTGTTGGATTCCATAATTATGGAGGCCTCCATGTTGAGCCTCCATAATATTTTTTTTAAAATTAACAAAAATTTAATTATTTTATATTTTTTTAGTACTATTATATTTCACCTTCAAAAAAAAATCATAAAAATATATTACTTTATAAAATTAATTTTAAAAATTATATTTGATAGATTATGTAATTCTATGCATCCTGCGTTAATTTAATTAACTGAACGATTAGACTTTATCAAATATTTCGAATCTTCAACCAATTTTGATGTTAATAAAAATACAATAAATACAAAACTCGTGCAACTCACGTGTCAAAAACTAGTAATATATAATGGTACGAATGAAAGAAATTTATTAGCATTTTTTGCTGCCCCACATGTTAAGTAAAGCATTTTATTTATTAAAAAATTTCATTGAGAATAAGCAACAATAAATTAAGCACAACTTATGTGCCATTGAAAGTGCATTATTTACTTGCGAACCTAAAACGAATAATATATGTTTGTTAAAGATTTTATAACAAGTGGATCTTATGGAAAGTATGTATAAAATCTATGGATCATATAAAATGTGTGAATAAAATTATGTGCTATCAACTTATCAACTTTAAAAAATGAGAAGTTTTGAGAAAATCGCAGCAAAGGTCACCGACTTTAGAAGTATGTGTAAAAATATTTCCGGATAAAATTTTTGGACTTTCACTTTATCTTTCATAGAATAATGGTAATAAAGAATTGTTTTTGAAAATTAAAATGAATAAATATAAGTAATTCAATAAACATTAAAAGAAAGAAAGAAAAAATGAAAATATAAAAAAAATAATCTCATTCTGAGACCGCTGTCCCAAATCAACAATTGTGACTTATCCAATTTGAGACCCTCTACCTCATTTTACTTATTTCGAGCTTGGTCACCACAGTCCCAAGTATGTTCCTTTCCCCTATCCCTGTCTCAATTCATATCTCAGCCTTGAATTAAGGGGCGCCTAGATTTTGAGACAAAAAAAATATTGTGCCTTTTAACTTTTTATCTACGTAGTTGGTACAAAATCAAGGTTATTTGTTTAGACCTTGAAAAATTGGATTTCGAATTACAGCGAACGACAACTATAATTAATTTTTTTTTTCTATTTTATGCCATCCTCAACGTTCCATTTTCAAATTTTGTTATTTTAATATAATTTCATTAACTTTAATGCAATATTTCCTTAAGTAAAATACACAAACTTATTTTTTGACAAAAAAAAAGTTGACAAACACTATTTTATTGATATTTTTATGCATTGTTAATCAAAACTTCAATATTTCGAAAATTTTAACCAAATTTTATGAACAAATTATGTAGTTTTAATATTTTATTCATATGCTGCTCTCTCTACCATTTAGCATCTTAAGTATCGACAAATATTTGGCTCCTTTTATATGAGTTAGAAAAGACAATATTAATGCCAATAATTGGTGTGAATAATAATAATATTTTTTTACAGTATATACGGTAGATGTCTTGCAATGGGATCAATGATGAATGAAGTTGATCATATAATTTATAACCCCAACCATCACAATTAATAATAAAGCCACCAACGTTTGTTTTTACAATAAGTTAATTATAGATTTTAAATTCCGTATTTGACCCTATTCTTGTTTTTGTAAGTTTTATTTTGAGCAAGTTAACAAATTGTTATGGATTTATGGGTACATATTTCTTGATTTGTTGTATATTTGCTGGCCAATTGTATTCTCCAATATTCAAATTTCCAAATTTAGATACAAATTCAGAGGAATTTTAAGTGTTTTGATGTGTAATTTCACTTCAAGAATATAAACCTAGCCTCTTCCCTTTTGCCTGAAAGCAAAATCTATATTTATAGATCTTAATTTAGGTCTACAATAGAATCCCAAGCTGATAGGGAACATGATTGTGGTCAAATTAGGATTTCATAAATTGCTGGAAATTAATCTTTCCATGTGCAATCTGGTCCCTGTTTCTCCTTTATTGTTTAGATTGAGTCCTTTGATATTACAATTGAGGTCCTTTAACTTTCAAACGTGATTCTTTGATCCCAATTTTCAGAATATGTCCAACTTTAATCCCTTTTGATCAATTATTGTTCATTTTCATTCATTCTCGTTCAATACCGAGCTTTCTCCAAAAAAAAAAAAAAATTCAATAAATGAGCATAATTAAGAGTCAAACTCATAATAATCACTCTCAAATGCTACTTTCGATGGCTAAGATAAGTGTAAATATTACACTTATCAATCATCCACCTAGTGTTGTGATAGGATTTAGATGTTAAAATTGCTTAGAAGGCTAGTATAGATATAAAAAACTAATGTTCTAAAGCATTGGCATGTCATTTTGTGATGCGGGTTCAATACCATCTTTAAACAATTCTCTTTGCAGATGGAACTTGAAACGAAGAGAAAGCCTTTGCTTGTGTAAAATATAATTTATTGGATTTGAAACACAAGCGCCTATGTCCTAATGGATAAGGCGCCCTGACTTTTAGTCAGGCAATTATAGGTTCGAGGCCATGGGCATCTGTTTAATTTTCGTTCAAAAATTTTCATGTCCTGCGCTTCTTTTTTGTTTTCATTTCGTTATTGGCATAATACATTTTATATAATGTGAGAGTTTGAGATATTTAATTATGAAAATTATTAATATCATTTCATATTTCCAATATATTCAAAATACGCAGCATACTACTGAATTTTGCCATTTTATTCTATTTCTTACAATATATAGAGTTCAATTTTGGAGCGATATCATTGCCATAACGAATGGATAAACCATTAGGCATTGGCACTTGTAGAGTAAGTGGCAAATTGGCCATCAAATTTCCTTCACTACATTCATGTTGTTTGGTTCAAAACAAGGATCAGACGATGTCATTTTTTTTTGTATTAAACATAAAATAAAATAAAATAAACAACGGCGTCATTTATAAAGCTCTCCTTTGATGATCTAGACTAATATGATATTTGTTGTAAAAAGAGAAGAGAATAGAGAAAAGTCAATAGATTTGTCTGTTTTATTAATAACCAAAGCTCTATATCTATAGGGAAGAATCTTGAATACAATGGTAATAATTTATATGATTACAGGGGTACAATTGTCATTTACTAACAAACCATAATAAACTTACCATTTACAATACTTTCCCTTGAATGACACATTACAAAATATTTGACTTGTTAAAACTTTGTTTGATAAAAACCCAATGCAACAAAAAATCAAACAAAAGAAAAAGAATACAATTATTTAAGAGTATTAAAAATAAACAATGTCTCATTAAAACTTTGTTAGAAAAATCCATTAGGATAAAATCTATGTAAGTGAAAAAGAGTACAACTACTCTTCCCGATATTGATCACTGAAAATATTTAAGTCGATGCATTCCAATCTCATGAACTAATTTTTTAAATGTAGATGTTGACAGTGCTTTTGTGAATAAATCAGTTACATTCTCATTTGAGTAAATTTGTTGGATATCGATATCGTCATTCTTTTGATATTCATGTGTATGAAAGAATTTTGGAGAAATATGATTCGTTCGATCACATTTGATATAATCTCCTCTGAATTGTGCAATACAAGCTGCATTGTCTTCATACAAAATTGTTGGACTATCTTTTGTTGAAATTAACCCACATGATGCTTGGATATGATAGATCATATTCCTCAACCATACACATTCTTGGATTGCAATAATTTCAAAATGATTTGAGAATGTTACTGTTAATGACAGCTTCACAAATCTCCATGACACTTCATGTGTAAACACATATTCTATTTGTAATTTAGCTTTATATGAGTCGGATAGATAACCTGTTTCTACATATCCCACTAAAGCAAATTTCGACCTTTGAGAGTAAAATAATTTCAAATCAATAATATTATTTAGGTAACGAAAAATATGTTTAACAACATTCCAATATCTTTTAATTGGTGTAGAGCTATATTTTGCGAGGAGATTTACAAAGAAAGCTATGTTGAGTCGAGTGCAGTTTGCAAGATAAATTAATACTCCAATTACACTAAGATATAGTACTTCAAGATCAAGATCATTTTTTCCAACTTAAAGTGGACAAAATGGATCATTTTTCACATCAAGTGATCGAACAACCATAGGTGATGCCAATGGATGTGTATTATCCATATAAAAACATTTTAAAACTTTTCTGTATTGTAGATTGATGAATAAATAATCCATTTGTGAAATGTTCAATCTGTAATATGAGACAATTTAATTTTTCCCAAATCCTTTATCTCAAATTCATTTTTTAAATATTCAGTAGTTTTGATGAGCTCTTCAAGAGTTCCAATTAAATTCAAATCATCAGCATAAATGGTCACAATTGCAAATCCAATATTTATTTTCTTTATGAAAATACATGGACAAATATCGTCATTTTTATAATTCTCATTCAACAAATATTAGCTAAAGCGATTATATCACATGCGTCCGGACTGTTTCAATCCATATAATGATCTTTGTAATTTAATTGAGAATATAGTTCTCGGACATGTATCGTTTGCTCTTGGCATCTTAAGTCGTTTATGGAGTTTCATATATATTTATACATCACTATTAAGTGAATCATACAAATATGCAGTTACTATATCGATAAGGCGCATATAAAGCTTCTGTGCAATGGTCAAACTAATTAAGAATTTAAAAGTGAGGGTGTCCATTGCGGAAGAATATATTTCCTCATAATTAATTTTCTAGTCTTTGTGAGAAACCATGTGCTACTAGTCATGCTTTGTACCTTGTAATTTTATTATTTTCATTTTTTTCGTACAAAAACACATTTGTATTCCACAGGGATTACATTTTCAAGTGTTTGAATAACAAGTCCAAACACTTTTCGTTTCTCTGAGGAATTCAATTCCGCTTGTATGACTTATTTCCATTTTGGTCAATCATTTTTATTTTGACAGTTTTTAACTTACTGTGGTTCAAAATCCCTATCTTGCGTAATATCAAGAGTCACATTAAAGTCGAAACTATTGTCTATAACATTATTATTCCGTTCTCATAATTTATAAGATAACATATAATTTATCGAAATCTCATTATTTTCGAACACTTGTGATTTCTGAAGAACCATATTTTCAATATTTGATTAATCAATCTTTTCTAATTTTTCTAATGTTATTTCTTCTAGAGTTTTTATTTGATTTTTCTCTTGCACTTTTCTTTTTCATGGTACGGAATCTTTTGAACCAATTGATCAACCACGCTTCTGGCGTATATGAGATTTACTGTTACAGCAAATTGTCCTACAAGGATATCAATTTTTGTTGAAATATTTTGTGGTGGTATATATAACTTTGCCACTTTTTTGGTGTCAACAAAATACATCAGCTATTTGATTTACAACTCTTTAATATGAGTATTTTTTCAACCTCTTGCTTTTATTGATTGTTGCAGGGATCACGGTGAGATAGAGTTGTTAAATTCAAAGAAATTTTACCTTATTTTTCAAGATATAGTTTTTCCCCTCCCAACATTGGAAAAGTCATTTTATCAAAATGATAATCTGCAAAACGTGTAATAAATAAATCACATATTAAAGGTTCAAGATACCTAATAATGGACTGTGAATCAAAACCCACATAAATTATAAGTCTTCATTGGAGACCCATTTTAGTACGTTGTGAGGGTGAAATAAAGGCTTGGACAACACAACCAAAATTTCGTAGGTGAGAAATATCATGTTCATGACCAAATGCCAATTGCAAAGGTAAATATTAATAATTGGCAGTTGGTCTAATACGAACCAATGATGCAGCATACAATATGGCATGACCCCAAACAGAATTTGAGAGTTTTGTTTTCATAAGTAATGGCCTAACAATAAGTTGTAGACGTTTAGTAAACGATTTCGTCAAATCATTTTGTGTATGGATATGTGCAAATGAATGTTCAATTACAATCCCAATTGACATACAATAATCATCGAATCCTTGTGATTTGAATTCACCAGCATTATCAAGGTGAATAGACTCAATTGAGTAATCGGAAAATTGAGCTCGTAATTTTATAATTTGAGCAAGTAGTCTAGCAAATGCTACATTTTTAGTGGAAAAGTAGGCAAACATGTGACCATATAGTAGAAAAATAAATTAATATCATAAAATAACAAAATGGTCCACACAGTGGGTGTATTGACCCACCTATATCTTCATGAATTCTTTCCAATGAATTTGGTAATTCAAGATTGAAAATTGTTGTTGAAGGTCTAATGACTAACTTATTTTGCGAACAAGTTACATATGGATAATCATTAGGTAAAAAAATCTTCTGGTTCTTTAAAGGATATCCATGTGAGTTGTTTATTATTCAACGCATCATTATAGCTCTTGGATGTCTAAGTCGATCATGCCAAAGTATAAATTTTTTTGGATCAATGAACTTCTGGTTTATGATATTATTTGATTCAACCATTTTTATAAATGTATAATACATGCCAGATGTGAGTGCATGAAATTTTTTTATCTGCTTTTGAACAAATATAAAAGAAGTTATGCAAAAATATTCAACATTATTTTCTTGCGTTATCTTAATATGATATCCATTGTAGCTGACATCTTTAATACTAAGCAAATTTCTTTTGAATTTGCTAGAATAAAGCGCATTGTCAATACATAATTTTATATTATTTGGTAAAATAATACAAGTTCTTTCGAAGTTTTCAAAGATATTTGATATACCTGATATCGTATTAACATTATTGTTTTTTTTTAATGTTAAGTCCAAAAAATAATTTTTATCTTGAAGAATGGTATTTGTAGTTGCACTATCAATCAAGCAAATATCTTGATATTATTTGGTAAAATAATACAAGTTCTTGCGGAGACTTCAACTATATTTGATACATTTGATATCGTATTAACATTATTTTCTTTTAATGTTAAGTTCAAAAAAATTTTTTTTTGTCTTGAAGAATGGTATTTTTAGTTGCACTATCAATCAAGCAAGTATTTTGACAATCCACATGAATATATCAATATAACAAAATAGATATTTTTTTTTTTTTTAAAAGTTTGAACTTAAATTTAAAAAGGTAAACAAAATCAACGAAGCATAACAAAGTTTCAAATTATTCTGCGAAAAGCAAAAACATATTTCAAACTAAATTTGCGCTATGCATTTTGAAATTGTTGCCTTGTTATTGATAACTTTATTGATTATTTCGTCCATAGTCTATTTCACGTGCACGTCCACATCCATGTTCATGTCTACGTCCAAATCCTTGTCCACGTCTACGTCATTATCTTGATATTACGTTTGTTTCAGGTAATGCAATACCATTTGTTTCGGGTAATGGTACAGAACTAATTGGACGTAACTCGTGATTTTTCATCAGCAGTTTATTATTCTGTTTAGCAACAAGCAGGCAAGATTTAAGTTCTGAATACTTTTTGAAATCACGCTCGCGATATTACTGTTATAGGAGCACATATGAGATGTGAAAGGTAGAAAGAGTTTTCTCATAGCTTCATCAATGATTTTTTTGCCAGACAATGTCAATTTTGAACATATTATGAGCAATTTAGAATTGTACTCACTAACAATTTTGAAGTCTTGCAAACGAAAGTACACCTACTCATAACAGGCTTTAGAGAGGACTATAGTCCTTTTGATGATCAAATCTTTCAATTAATTTTTTTCAAAGAATTTGGGAATTTTTCTTAGTGACATATTCATTTTCAATCCATCATGAAAACGATGACAAAGAAAGATGAGTGCTTTTATACGATCCTGAGGGATTCTTTGTTTCATTCTTTTTATTGTTTCTCCCAAACCTTTTGAGACAAAATGGGTATTAACATCAAGTACCCATGACAGATGCCAAATATGTCGATTGCAGCAAACTTAAGTTTTGTAATATTTGTCATTTGATTAACTACACGATAAAGCAAAAAAAAATACAATTAGTTTCGAAAATATAATTAAACATTATTAATCAAGTATTCAACATGCATAAGTTACGTATTTTCCTTCAAGGATAAATACTAATTTAAAAAAATATATTTTTCGAAACATATTCTTCTTTAGGAGCACGTTGTATTTTATTATTGTTTTTTCAAGATTGATACTTTAATATTCTTCTGAAATATTGAAAAAATATATAATTCATGTTCTTCAGGAGCAAATAATATTTTTCAAGAAAATTAATTATAATGTAGTGCTACTTCAAGAGTAGCAATACTTTATAACAAAAATTTGATGATTAATTGAACGATAATCAATTGAACAACAAACAATAAACAAAAAAATATTAAGGCATACACACATTCAAAATTAAAATTGCTGAATAATTAAATTTTCTCACCAAATTTACACTCGGAGATACGTGAATACAATTAAAAATTATTCATGACGGCAATAATTAATGAGGATGACACGTGTAATGATAAAATCAAATCATAAAGAAAGAGTGACAGCAAAAGCCGTAAAGAAAAGGATGATGGCGGAAGTTATCATATGATAGGTGGAATTGATTCCAAGTACACAAAATTGAAGGCAGGCATATAAAATTACGTGTTAAACCATTACACAACTAATTTGACAAATCCAAGTACACAAAATTGAAGGGAGGCACATAGAATTGCGTGTAAACCATTACACAATTAATTTGGCAAACCTGCGGCAAGCTGAATTCATTACACGTTCAATAGTTTGTAAATTTGATAACATGCGATAGATGATCTCGCTTATAAAAATTATCATATTCACTAAACTTTGAAGAATTAAGATTTCGTATTGATGACGTGTTGTAAAAAAGAAGAAAAGAGAATAGAATAGAGAAAAGTCAATAGACTTGTATGTTTTATTAAGAATCAAAACCCTATATTTCTGAAGATGCAGGGGTAAAATTATCATTTACTAACAAATCCTAATAAACCTACGATTTAAAACAATATTATTCAATTCAAAAGAAAATCTAAACAATGATGTTTCTGCTAAAAAAAATAAAATAAAAATGGCATTGTTTTAAAAAAGAATGCTAGCAGACATCGTTTTTGTCCCCCAAAAGAAAGACCATAGCGTCATGTTTAAAATGTGACGGAAAAAAAATGGAGAAATACAAAACCACTTGACCGTACTCAAAGAAGAAGACAACACTTGAGCATCTTGAATGCATAAAATATCAAAACCAATCTTACCGTTAAGACATAGACATGCGTGAATGATAATGATAATGATAATAATTTTCTTTTAACAACCAATCACAATTCACAACCCTTGATACTCCAGCAACCACTATAATCCAACTGCCAAACTTTTTTTTCCATAAGTTAATTATCTACATTACTTTACGACCGTAAATATCTATTGTTTAAATGAAAAAAAATAAAAAATTAGACATTAATTACCCTAATAAGTAAATTAATCGACATGACCGAATTCAAAATCAATACACTTTCACTTTGTATGGTGCCGAGAAAAGTACTTTAAATAATTGAGGTGAATTAATCGGCATGATGAAATTCAAAATGAATACACTTTTCACTTTGTATGGTGCCGAGAAAAGCACTTTAAATAATTGAGGGTTTTTTTTTTAATTGTAGAATCTACCTTTATTACTTATTTAAGAAATAAATCAAATTTTATTAGATATGTATAGTTAACAATTGATGTAATTAATAGTAAATTTATTGCATTTTGTTATTATTGTATGAAGGAATGATCGAAACTTCTCATAATCAATTAGTAAAGATAAATTAATGTTCGTCCTTCTACATTTAGGTATCAAGTTTTATTTTAGTGTAAAAATAGTTGCTAAAGTTTGCTAGAAATAATCACACTATCGTTTGCTTCAACTTTCTACGATTCTTCCCAAATATATATTGATGAAGCATAAAAAAAAATGATTTGTGAAAAGCAACAAGAACATTTTTGACATTTCAGACAACCTAGATGGAAAATCACGTTGTTTGGTTCAAGACACGAGCCATCGACCTCTATTTTTCCATTAAAAATAAAATAAAACAATAAATGTGTCATTTTAAAAAGCCCTCCTTTGACAATAAGATTAATATGTTAGGGATTGAAAATAAAAAATAAAAAAAATCTATCAAACCAACCGAATCTAACCAAGAAGGGCTGGTTCAGGTCAGGTTGAAACAAAAAAATTGATTTTGTTCGATTAATTTTAACCTTTAAAATGTCGGGTCAAATTAGTTGCGATTTAAACACGACTAAACCATTTAATATGTGTGCGTATTTTTTTTCATTTTAAAATTCATATTTTATAACTTAAAAATTAAAATAATAAAAACATAAATATAATTATTTCTCAAATAATTTATTTACTTTCTACGTTAATTCTATCAAAATTCTAAATTCTAAAAGAAAACAAATGCAGTGAGAATAATTGTTTATTGTGAACTCCAAATTTATCGTTACCTTACTTTTCATTTTAATAATAAAGATCACGTTTCAAAATGTGGATGCAAACAAAAGTACAAAACGTTCAGTTGGCATGACAGATACTGTGACCCCTTCTATATATAGCGGTTAGAAAAGGACGATACTCCGTACAATAGTTACTTGATTTTCGTGAAAATAATAATAATTTTATTAGGACAATAGTTAATTAATGTAAAAGGGAGTCACGTGTCGTGAAAAGGAAAAGGAAAGTACTATTTACTTGGAAAAAAATATGAATAAATTCATCAAATTTTTGTGTTTTTTTTTTTTTGATATCCAGGTATCCCAGTTTACATCAGACTAAATCCTGAACCTCCAAGACCCATGCCTTTAGAACCTTAGAGGGGGTAAATCGCGGGCTATGCCTCAACTGGATCACAGGTTCTCCCCATTGACTGTACATTTTTGCGCACAAGAGACCCTCCTTCACAATGATTGCTCCATACCAAATTTTTTTGGCCGCAGGTTCCCACTAGGAATCGAACTCTCCACCATGTCGCTGGAAGCAAGCCAATGTTGATTGATCCACCAGTTGAGTTGTGCCCCGAGGGGCAATTTTTGTGTTTTTGTCTTAGAGTATGTTTGATTCACTTCCAATTTCATGAATTTTTCACTTTTGTTGGTGTTTGATAGACATTTATTTTTTGGCGATTGAAGTTCCATTTTTGCTTTATACGGTGACCATTTCTTGCTTTTCATTGAATTTGTTTTCCCAACTATATGGTGGGAAACGGAATTCCAGGTTTTTTTTGCTGGCAATGAAAACAAATTTTAAGAATTATTGTAAAAAAATATTTCCCTTTAATTGTCAAATTTTATGTAAAATAAAGCCAAACGAAGATCAAAAGATAGATAATTTTTTTGAAATTTTTTTTTGACAATGAAAACAAATTTCATCCTCAATACCAATAAATTTTATCTCTTTAATTGAAAATTTTCATATAAAACAAAGCCAAATGAACACCAAAAAATATTTTTATTTCAAATTTTCACGTGAAAAATTATACCAATCAAACACAATAATTTACGATTCCCAGAAAAATAATTTTTAGGCAATTCAATTCCCTAAAATTTATTTTCTTTCTACTCAAATTTCATCTTCTCAATCAAAAGGACCCTTAATTTTCGTGATCACTCTGAGATATCAAACGAAGTCAAAATATTACATTCTTCTATCATTTTGGAATACTCCTAGTTTTTCATGTTGTTAATTTTGTGTGTCAAAGTAGATCATTACAAATTAGTATTTCTAGATTTTCGGTAGCGAACTAACTTTAAAAAATTTTCAACGATCATATGCTAGTTGAATCTATAAATCTTCTACATCCTCTCGAAGGTAATTTCGAGATTTATATCATAGATATATCGAATGATCTAAATGAACATCAAAAATAATTAATGTACGTCAAATCTATGTGTTAAAAAGAAGCCTATTACTCGTCTTTTTAAAAAAAATGCAATTATTTAATTAATGTTTATTATTTTTGCACAACAAATTTTTCAATATAATTTATATCATTTTATTAGAATTTTTTACTTAGGGTATGATATAATTTTTTTTATGTAAGTAAATTTTTAATAACTTCCTAAATAATCGAGAGACGTCGTTTTACATTAATGTTAAAAAATTGACATTAATGTAAAAAGAGACGTCATTTAAAAAAATTTAAAAGTTTATTAGGAAATTTATTAGATTATTTAAAAAAAATTGATTATATAAGTTTTCAGATGTAAAAATAATTGAAATTAAAAAAGTAGTATAACAATTTAGAACCCATATAAAATAATAAAGATTTTATTAGCAACTTTTACGACGAAAAAAAGAAAAAAAGAAATTGACTTCATAGAACATAAAAAATTTTCTAATAAAATAATGTAAATTATATTGAAAAATTTATCTCTCAAAAATGATAAACATTAATCAAATAATTGAATTAAAAAAAAATGAGTATTACATGTCTTTTTAACACACACGTTTGACGTACATTTAATTATTTTCGATGTTCATTTAAATAATTGATATGTCTATGATATAGTTCTCGAAACAAGTTTCAAGCGGATATAGAAGTTTTATAAATATTCCTCTAACGTAAGATCGTCTAAGATTTTTTTAAAGTTAACTGGTTAATGAAAATCTCAAAATACTAGTTTGGAATGACATACTATGACGTGCCGTAACATTTGCTATGACTGGCCGTTTCGTGTAAAATTAAATACGTGAAAAACTAGGTCGTGAATACATCAAAATGATATTAAAAATGTAATATTTCAATTTCATTTGATATCCCGGAGTGACCAGACAAATTTAGACAAAAAATAAGAACAATGAATTTATTCATATTTTTCTTCAAGTGAATTGTCCTTTTCTTTTCCTTTTCACGGCACGTCACCCTCTTTTGAATTTACGTAGAGATTCTATGAACCACGTTCTGTCTATAGCTTTATCCTTCTGACTCTTGTTATAGTTCATTATTCAACCGAAAAATCCTTGTGGTACACGTGAGAGGGGGGGGGGGGACACCATTATGTACCCATGTGACCCCCTTTATGTACCCAACCCCTTACTCAACCCAAGTTCGTGAACACACAAGGGGACACCATTATGTACCCATGTGACCCCCTTTATGTACCCAACCCCTTACTCAACCCAAGTTGGTGGATACACAACTGTATCTACTGCTCATATCATTTCAAATGCCAAACAATCCAAAAAATCAACTGAACCGTTCGAACCCATTGACATATATACACTCCTTTTTACATGTGCAGTGCCATTCTTACCCCTGCCATCACTCAACCAGATGACAAAATTAGGGGTACAAATGTCATTTCATGATTAACTAACTTAAAAATCAAACCCATGTTAACCAATAACTGTACTGTTTGCATGTTCGAAAAAGTTGAGAATTTAATGATAATTTGGGGTCGGTGATTGGTTTGCGTGATTATAGTAAAATCTTTTTAGGACGAGAAACATTGCGTCATTGGCTGGCGTGAATTAGGGGAATACATTATGAATTAAAACTTCTCCTCTTTCTCAATCACCGCAGATCTCAAACAGGATTAGGTAATTGGCTGGCGTGAATCACTTGAAATCTTTTTACGTGACATCGTTGGCTTATGAAATTTCTCTCTTTCCCGACCACCAAAGATATCTATAAGTAGCTTTATTGCTATCAATAATATATATTATCTCTTTATCCACTAACAAACATTGGTCATTCTATATATTACTTAATGAACAGAAAAATGGCAGGTGAAAAGCAGCAAAAACATTTTGTTCTAGTACATGGTGCATGTCATGGAGCTTGGTGCTGGTACAAGCTACAATCGTTGCTAGAGGCAGAGGGTCACCGCGTCACGGCGATTGATCTCGGGGCCTCTGGTATCAACCCGAAAAAACTAGATGAGCTTCGCACATTTGCCGACTATACACAGCCATTGTTCGACGTAATGGAGTCAATTCCGCCCGATGAAAAGATAGTTCTAGTTGGACATAGTCTTGGTGGCATGAACATGGCATTTGCAATGGAGAAATACCCTCAAAAGATTTCTGTTGCTGTTTTTATTGCGGCTATGATGCCTGATACTGTACATACGCCAATCTATTTTTTCGAACAGGTAATTTGTGCTTGCACTTAGAAATAACTTATTATCCTAGAATTGAAAATTACTAAAGAAGAAAATGGTACCCCATATGTTTTAATATAATTCAAATATTTACGAAATTCAAAGAACAACCTTTAAATAAATATACGACAATCTTGGTTAGAAATAAACTTTCTTACGAATTTTAACTAAAATATTAACAGTTTTCTGGCTTTTAGCATACCAAAAGATTAACAAGTAATTAGAGATGACATACAAAAAAATAATAAAAACAACGATGACATAAATTATTTTGAAGCAAAATTTATTTGAGGAAACAAAGTTATTCTGTTTTTGTTGATATTTTTCACTTAATTACTTGCATTAACTTGCTTGGCAGGTGTTAGAAGGAATTACGAACGAAGATATTTTGGACAATCAATTCATACCTATTGGTAGACCGGAAGAACATGGCATGTCAATGCTCTTTGGTCCGCTGTTCACATCATCCAAACTATATCAACTCTGTCCTCCTGAGGTAAACAAAAGAACATGTGACGAAACAAACTGCAATAAAAAAGATCAAAAAGATCTTTTTTTATTTTTATTTTTATCAAAAACTTGATGATAAATACAGTGCACTACTAGGTATTTCAAGTTAAATTTCCATTAACTCGGCAAATTAAATGCTTGAAATAAAAGTATAGATATTAAACTTTAATTTCAAATTTACAACAAAGGAGAAGTTGAGTAATCGAAGTGAAATACTTCTATTCATTGAGTGACCAACAAGTGATTTCAATCCATTATGGCAGGATGTGGTGTTAGCAAAAGATTTGATGAGGCCAATCTCTAATTTTTGGGATGATTTGTCGAATAAGGGCGCATTTTCCAATGAGAAGTATGGATCTGTAAAGCGAGCTTATATCATACCTGACGAAGATAAAACTTTAAAAGTAGAGTACCAACGCTGGCAAATTAAAAATGTTGGAGCCTCAATGGTTATAGAGATGAAATATGCTGACCACATGGCAATGATCTCAAAACCCCATGAACTTTGTCAACATTTATTGGATATAGCTTGGGATGGCAAAGGGCCTCGTCTCCGCCCAGCCAAGGATTTTATCATCTCGTTCCCGCCCCAATTTCCTCTTAAGGCAGGATGGAACGAGGCTGAACGAGGTGATCGTCATGTTTACAACCTCATTTATATATTATCATTTTTATTATCTTTATCTTTATCTTTATCTTTATTTTTAGTTTTATTTTTATTTAAATTCTAGGGGGATTTGAGAATTGGGATTGGGTAATCGATTATGATGTGCTAAAGGTTATTCTAAACTAATGAATCAGTCCCATTTCCATCTTCATCCCCTATATAGAACAAGCAATTTAAGTTTTGTGTTGTAATAAGTATTGAGGCCTATAAAGCCTTCAGTTGTAAGTTTCTTTGTCGTGGATTAGTTCATTCCGATTGTAACTCGTCTATATTATATTATTTTGCTTTGGGAGAGATGTTCCATGACTATGCTTTTTTAAAATAAATAAAATAATAAAATAATAATACTATGTATCTTGATATAAATTATAGAACCTGGAGAGATGATTTGTGTGATGCAAGATTATATCATTGAAATGAATGCAACACGAGATAGTATACAGTGTTATGTTGTCAGACTATGAACTACATTCAAAAGAACGAAAAATCGAATGGACATAAAATGAAGCGAAGTATGCAAATGCAAATCACTTTAAGAGAGATTTCATCCCTACACCGGTACTAATAAGATTAAATGGACGTACGTCTCTCAAGATAAAATACTTATTCTAAAGTACGTACTGCACTTTACTAACCTTGTCGGTCCAATCAAATTATTGACAATGTTTTTCTTGAATGGAATATAAAAGAATTAAAATACTCGGACGGAATTTTATTTCTGAAAATAATTCGAACATAATTTTATTTCAACAAAATAAAAATAATAGAATATTTGAAGAGATGAGATAATTAAAAATCAATTATAATTTGAATGGATTTGATGTTTAAAAAAAATTGAATCAAGAGGGTCCTATTTATAGATTTTCATGCGTCTCTTTAAATGATCACATCTTTTGGCACAAATTGTTTCAATCATTAGATCGCATAGTTTCATGATTGATGATGTAGACCACACCCTATCAAAAGTTTTGACTTTTTATTATGTAACTTTTACACTTGAAAAATTGTACCAAATTAACGTATTTATCGAAAATATTTTCAATCACACATTTAAATCGTTTATGAATATTACATATGAAGCAATGTAATGTTGATTTTGTGACGTATGCTTGCTACGTGAACCAATTTGAAGTATCATGTTTGATTACAAGATACTTTAAAACATTAATAAATACGACATGGTAATGGTATATTTATTCTTTTTTTTTTTAAGGACATTAAGCATTTGTTTAGCACAACTTATCTAAAAATTATTTTTCCTCAAAACTTACTTTGAACTATACATTCTTTTAATAAAATAATTTTTCACATCAATCCACAATATTTTCTTACATTTTAACCACATCTTCTTAAAAAAAAAAATAATAATAAACAAATAAAAAATCAAAATAAACTCAAAGAAAAAGCTACCCCTTCAGATTACAAAAAAACCGTCCAAAGTTCTGAAAAACTTCCTCCAATAAACCCATCTCAAAATTTTCAATATTTCACCAAAAGTATCTTTGAAAATTACCTTGATATGGAAACATCTTGGCTTAACAGATACTCAAACTTGGATGATTGTCTTCCAAACATTTTTCTAAACAATTTCTGGTTTATGCCATCAAATGTCAAAAAATCTCGAGATTATTATGAAACTATCCTTTCAAAAACAGGATCAGCCATAATTTATCATACTTCAAATCCTCAAAATAAATTAGAAACAATGTATTCAAAAATCAGTATCTTTAGGGTATTGTCCTACGAAGACTGGGGACAAGACCCTTGGGAAGAAAAAAGACTCAAGCTCTCTTCAACAAAATTTTCAACTTTTGAATATTTCAATTATTTTGATAATTTAAATGCTTAGTACAGAGTCTTTTTCTTTAGGCCTGTTACTCCGTGGTTCATTCTTTTCAATCAAAAAATTCATCCTCATTTTTCAAAATGGTTTCCAACTTGATTTTTGTATCATGGACTTGAAGAGAAAATTTTACCTAGTCTTACTCTTCAAGGATATGAATATTTCAAAAGAGAGGCAAAAACATTTTTAAAGCGTCATGACAATGTTTTGTTTCAATTTGCCTTCAATATGAAAGTATCCTGGATCTTTTGCTGGGATTTCTTTCTGCTTCAGAATCATAATGATGATTCTTTACTCAAAAGATTACCAGAAGATTCAAAGTCAAATGGTGGTCCAAATTCAAGGAAACAAAATGCTGTCCAAAAGCAGTTCAATCATGGATTCAAGAACAAAGAAATTTTGAAGTTCCAAAGTTCTCGAAGAAAGAACAAGAAGATCAGGCAGATTTTCTGACTGAAAAGCAAAGGATTATTTCAATGTTATCAAAATGTAAAGATCCGAAAGAATTATTTGAAATTTATGAACAGGTTTGTAGAACTGGATCTAAAAAATCAAGCACTCAAGATTCGGATCAATAATCTCAAGAGACAAACAATGGTGATGACCTAGTTGATTTAGGTTATGATGATTTCCTTACACATGAGAAAGCTGTAAGGATCAAATGACTACAAGAACCCAGTTTTCTAGAAGAATTCAAAAATTATTGTGTTATTAAATCAAAAGACATTCTTTTCAAGATGTGCATGCCAAAATTATCTTTATTAAAGTAAAAATTTTACTTTCATAAAGATGGTCAAAAGTTGCCAAAAGTGATGTGAAAATTCAAGATGTTGTTCCCCACTTCTCAAAAGATTGATCAATTATTCAAGAGAAGACAAAAGAAGACGTTGTTTTTCAAGATTTTTCAAAATGAAGATTTGTTTGAAGTCCGGATTTCTCTATAAGAAGGAAGGTCTTTTTTCATTTCAAGGCAGAGCGAATTTGACATTAGAAGTTTGTTCTCTACAAATTTTGAATTTGTATTTTAATTTCTGTAATCTTTCAATTATCAATACGAATATTTCTTTCTCAATTTGATCATTTTCCTATTTTTCTGATTTCCTTTCCCAGGCCATTTTGGTATTAGAGCCATATAAGAGTAAGGTGAGATTATTATCAAACACTGTAGGCACAAAATATTTAGGAAAACCTTGTTCTAACCTGGATGTCTGCTATTAAGCGTTGGTCTGCTCGTGTTGCCGGTGTAGGTGTTGAAGGGTGGTCCCGTTGTAGGCTTGGTGAGAACCTGTCTATCCTATTGTTTTGTCTTTATTTTGTTTTATAATAATTTCATCTTTATTCAATTATGTCTTCAGTAACTAATTGGTTAAGGAGATCGAGATCTAGAAATAGAAGAGAAAATCAATCAAATGAGAATAGAGCAAATGTTTATTAAACAGAAGAAGAGGTTGATAATGTATCATTATCATTTGCATCAAATGATTTTAATTCTCATGAACTTCAAATTGCTCAAATTGAACAATGTCTTCCAAATTGGACTATTCCAAAGATGGATAAACATACCATCTATGAAATAAGAAAATTTGATTTTTCTCAAAATTATGTTATCAAAACTATTGAACAAACTGTTTCAATCAGTAGTCAAAATTCTTTCATAAATTTACTTACTAAAGAAGCTATTGAATCCCACAAGAAGAAATTTAAATATCTTCATGTTGGATTAGTTCAAATAGCAGTCAAGCCTTTGTTTAGACTTTGTCTTGATCTTCCAATTCTTATTACTCTTAGAGACAAGAGACATCTCAATTTTGAAAATTCATTACTTTCACTTCTAGAATCAAATTTTGAAAGTGGTCCAATATTTTCAAACTGTTATCCAAATTTCTCAATCAAACTTACTGATGGAGCAATTCTCAATTCTCTCAATCTTCATATTCAAACTAAAAATCTTGAATTTGATAGTAGATCGAATGCTTTTGATGTAATATACAGAGTATATTATAAGCTTATGAATACTCAATTTAATATTGGAGCTCTTCATTCTTCACCAAGAGACTAAAGTCTTTAAGTTGAAGTTAATCCTTTCCATTCAAATGTCAAAATTCCAAAAAGAATTCTATGGAATCTTCAATCTCGTGGACTCGAATGGAATTTTGATAATGTTCAAGCACCTGATCCTGCTCAAACTAGAACAATTCCAAATCAAATTCTTACTTTTCCAGATGGAAAAGCTAAGATTCTACTCAAAGGTTCATTCTCAAAGATTCAAAGATCTTATTATGCTAAATCTTTTTCTACTAGGTCTGAAGAAAGACCTAGATCATCTTATCAATCTTCATATAAAGGAGCAGATTTTACTCCTATTATTCCAAAATCTCATTATCAAAATGAATATGAAAAAGACGATGATAAAAGAAAATCACCAACTTTTTCAGATATGGTTCCTCCCTCCAATCTTGATAATCAATGTAATGTTATTTCTTCTGAAATTAATAGAGGAAAAGAATTCAAACATGACCAAAGCATTTGTGTCAAAAATTTTAGAAGACTTTTTCGAGAAAGTTTTTCTTCAAAACAAAAAGAATCTTATTGGGAAGATTATTTTAAATCGTCTACTGATTTATGTTTCTATGAATGGATTCAATTCAAAATTTTTGGTAAAAAGCCAGAAAAACAAAGAATTTTACTTAAAAAACTTATGTCAATACTTGGAAAACTCCAGAAGGAAATACTTTCCGATCAACTCATCCTCGTATGCAAGAAATAGTTATTCCTCATGGAAAAATTGAAATTCTTGCATCCCCACTCAAAAGGATTCCTAAAGAACGATCTCATGAATCTCATATTGTTGCCAAAGATATTAAAAATATTCAATCTCAGAACAATTATACTATTGTTGTTCTTCAATCAATGTGCTCTCAGCTAAATCGGATCGAATTAAATTCTGAATCTGAGTATATTACTTCTCAAAAAGATTCTTCTAAAGAATCTAGAGAAAGTAATAGTAAAAATAAGAATTTATCAAAAGCATCATCCTTTTCCTCTCCAATTTTTAAAAGCAATGATATTATTCCTCAATTTGGAAAACCTTCCACTCTTCAAATTGAAAGTGAAATTCTTTCTGAACTCGCCTACCAATTAAAAAATTTTCATGTTTCAAAAAATATTAATACCATTGATGAGATAGAATCTCAATTTATTAATGAAAATTTTGATTCAATCAATAAATTAAGAAAATCTGATTATCAAAATATTCCAAAATTTTATCATCGTCCTTCATTTCCAGACCAGCTTTTTGAAGAAAAAGCTAATCCTCAAAGATCATATAATGGTAATTCCGGTGTCGAATGGAATCTCGATGGACTTACCGAATATCAAATTATCAATTTCATAGAACAAATGACCATGTGTTATAAAACTCATCTTACAAAAGGTACTTCAAGAAGAGATGCTACTAATAATATTGTTCTTGGATTCACTGGATGCTTGGTCAATGGTGGGATAATTATTTTTCTCAAACTGAGAAAGATATTATCTTTTCAGCTGTCAAAGGTGATGAAATTAATAATATTATTCATGATGAAAATGGAAATAAAATTAGTGACAGTTTTACCGTTCTTGGTTTAACTATTATCAAACATTTTATTGGTACTCCTAAAAATATTGTTCAAATGCAAAATGACATTTTGATAAATTTAAAATGTCCAAAATTACAAGATTTTCGATGGTATAAAGATATGTTTTTATCTCGTATCATGATTAGAGAAGATTGTCAACAATCTTTTTGGAAAGAAAAATTTATTTCAGGTCTGCCAAAACTCTTTGCAGAAAGAGTCAAAAATTCTATTTTTAAAGAATTTGATGATTTTCAAACACTCACATATGGTGAAATTATCAATTATATTAATTGTGAAGCTTTAAATTTATGCAATGATTTAAAACTCAAAGCCAAATTGAAAACAGAAAAGTCTGAATGTCGAAAAGAACTTAGATCTTTCTGTGAACAATATGGTTTTGAAAAAATCATTCCTCCTTCTTCAAAATCTAAATTTTTTTCTCAAAATAGGAAATTTTCTAAAAAAAGATATTCCAAAAATTATTCAGAAGAATTTTCTAATAAAAGAAAATTTTCAAAAAGAAAACTTTTTTCAAAAAAGAAAATTTCAAAAAAAAATTTCATGTATCACTTGCTGGAAATGCAATAAAATTGGTCATATTCCAATAAATGTCCACTAAAAAAGAAAATTAGCAGTCTTCAAATTGATTAAGATACTAAAACCCAACTTCTTAATCTCATTGAATCAAGTTCTGATAATGAGTCTAACTCAGAATTAGAACAGGTTTTTCTTACTCAAGAAGATTCTGATTATGAACCTTCTCTTTATTCCTCTGATACTTCGTCAAACTCAAATAAAGAAATTTGTGGTTGTAAAACTATAAATGTTTTATCTCGAGAAGAAGAAGTTATTCAAGATATTATTGATAGAATAGATAATCCTAATCCCAAGAAAAAATTCTCCTTCCTTTTACCTTCTAATTTAAAACAAGATTTTGATGATATCAATATCAATCAAATCCTCAAACGTGCTCAAAAAGAAATTTCTAAAGAGTTCTAAACCTTCCATTTGTGATCTTCAAGAAGAGATTAAAAGTATGAAAACTCAAATCTCATATTTTGAAAATCAAGTCAAAGAAATTCACATGGAAGTCGTTTGTATGAAAGTAAAAGACTTAAATGATGAATTTTATTCAAAATTCAAAGCAAAATCGAAAGTTTCTTCTAAGCGATTTTCAAAACATTCTAAATCCTCATCTGATTGCTCATTAGATTCTGATTTCAAAATTCTTAAATTTGAAGAAGAAAATGTTAATGTTATTAATCGAATTTAACTTAAAAAATGGTACTGCAATATGATCATTGTTGTAAATAAATAATTCAAATTTACAACTCGGGTTCTTATTGATTCAAGAGTAGATCAAATTGTATCAAAGAAAGCTTGATTCCTACAAAATACTTTGAAAAAACTATTGAGCGTCTTTATGGTGCTAATGGAAAAAAACTTAATATTAATTATAAAATTTCGAAAACTCATATTTGCAATTCAAATATTTGTTTCAAAAATATTTTTTTTATCTTGTAAAAGATTCTGATCAAGAAGTTATTCTTGATACACCTTTTAAAGCTGATGTTAAATGATTAACTACAAAAGTTTTTGGTCAAAAAATATTTTTTGAATTTACAAATCATCCTCCTTATAAAGATATCGATTCTTTAAAAGAAGCTGCAATTTCAAAAATTATTAATAATATTAATTCAAAAAGAAATCATATTCAATTTCTTAAAGAAGAAATTCAATTTCAAAAAATGGAGAAAATATTGCAAGAATCTTTTATTCAAGAAAAAATTTCAAAACTTTAAAATAAAATTGAAAAAGAAATTTATTCAACTATTCCAAATACCTTCTGGGATAGATAGAAACACGTTGTTTCTCTTCCTTACAGTTCTGAGTTTCATAAATCAAATATTCCTACGAAATTCCGTCCTATTCAAAGGAATAAATAATTACTTGATTTTTGTATTAAAGAAATCGATGATTTACTTGAGAAATCTTTAATTCGACCAAGTAAATCTCCATGGAGCTGTTCAGTTTTCTACGTCAATAATTTTGCTGAAATTGAACGAGGAGTTCCTCGTTTGGTTATCAATTATAAACATCTTAATACTACTCTTCAAAGGATATATCATATTCCTCAAAAGAAAGATCTTTGAATTGTCTTTGTATAGTTGTCATCTTTTCAAAATTTGATATGAAGTCAGATTTTTGGCAAATTCAAATCAAAGAAGAAGATAAATTTAAAACTGCTTTCAATGTTCCTTTCGGACAATATGAATGGAATGTTATGCCATTTGATCTCAAAAATGCTCCCTCTGAATTTTAAAAAATTATGAATGATATCTTTAATCCTTTTTCAAATTTTATCATTGTTTATATTGATGATGTTCTTATATTTTCTGAAAATATAGAACAACATTTCAAGCATATACATACATTTATTCATATTATCAAGAAAAATGGTTTAGCAATTTCTGCTAAAAGTATTGTTTTATTTCAAACAAAAATTCGTTTTCTAGACATTATATTCATTTTGGCACTTTAACTTCTATTTAAATAAGTCTTGATTTCATTGACAAATTTTCAGATAAAATCATAGATAAAACAAGTTTGCAACGTTTTTTAGGTTGTGTTAATTATGTGGCTGATTTTGTAAAAAAACATACGTCAAATCTGTGCCCTATTATTCAAAAGACTACAAAACAATCCTGACCCATGGAGTTACGAGCACATAGTTGCAGTTCAAAAAGTCAAAAAAGCAATAAAAAATATTCCCCGTCTTTCAATCCTTGACCCCACAGCCTCAATTATTATTGAGACAGATGCCTCGGATATTGGGTTTGGTGGTGAGTTAAAACAAATCTCACTAGAGTCATCTCATGAACAATTAGTTAGGTATCACAGTGGTGTGTGGACCGGCCCTCAAAAGAGTTACTCTACTATTAAGAAAGAAATTCTTTCAATAGTACTGTGTATTTCAAAATTTCAAGATGATCTTATCAACAAAAAATTTATTTTAAAAACTGATTGTAAAGCCTCAAAAGATGTTTTACAAAAAAAAAACGTGAAAAATCTTGTTTCCAAACAAATCTTTGCAAGATGGCAGACTATTTTGTCCTGTTTCGATTTTGAAATCCTTTATATACAAGGGAAATCAAACTTCTTAGCAGACTTCCTCACTAGAGAGTTCATTCATAAAAAGAGTGAAAATGAGTTGGGCAAAGCAAGTTGAAGAAGAAGATCAAAATCCATTCCAAAAGAAGAAAAGTAGAAAGAAAAATTCTACTCCAATTTTCTCAATTAATGATCTTTTAAAAGATCATTCAGGAAAAGAAGCTCAAGAAGCTTCATCTTCTTCAAATACCCTTTCTACCCTTATCCAAAAACCCGATCAAAATAAACTCAAAGAAAAAGCTACCCTTCAAATTACAAAAATGCCGTCCAAAGTTCTAAAAAACTTCCTCCAATAAACCCACCTCAAAATTTTCAATATATCACGAAAAGTATCTTTGAAAATTGCCTTGATATGGAAATATTTTGGCTTAACAAATACTCAAACTTGGATGATTGTCTTCCAAACATTTTTTCCAAACAATTTCTGGTTTATGCCATCAAATGTCGAAAAATCCCGAGATATTTATGAAACTATCCTTTCAAAAATAGGATCAGCCATAATTTTTCATACTCCAGATCCTCAAAATAAATAAAAAATAATATATTCAAAAATCAGTATCCTTAGGGTATTGTCCCACGAAAACTGGGGACAAGACCCCTGGGAAGAAAAGAGACTCAAGCTCTCTTCAACAAATTTTTCAACTTTTGAATATTTCAATTATTTTGATTATTTAAATGCTTGGTACAGAGTCTTTTTCTTTAGACCTGTTACTCATTCATGGTTCATTCTTTTCAATCAAAATTGTCATCCTCATTTTTCAAAATGGTTTCAACCTTGATTTTTGTATTATGGACTTGAAGAGAAAATTTTGCCCAATCTTACTCTTCAAGGATATGAATACTTCAAAAGAGAGGCAAAAACATTTTTAAAACCTCGTGAAAATGTTTTGTTTCAATTTGCCTTCAATATGAAAGTATTCTGGATCTTTTGTTGGGATTTCTTTCTGCTTCGAATCATAATGATGAATTCTTTACTCAAAAGATTACCAGAAAATTCAAAGTCAAATGATGGTCCAAATTCAAGAAAACAAATTCCTGTCCAAAAGCAGTTCCATATTCAAGAACAAAGAAATTTTGAAGTTCCAAAATTCTCGAAGAAAGAACAAGAAGATCAGGTAGATTTTCTGACTGAAAAATAAAGGATTATTTCAATGTTATCAAAATGCAAAGATCTGAAAGAATTATTAGAATTTTAAGAACAGATTTCTAAAACTGGATCTAAAAAATCAAGCACTCAAGATTCAGATCAAGAATCTCAAGAGACAGATGATGGTGATGACCTAATTGATTTAGATTATGATGATTTCCTTACACATGAGAAAGCTGTAAGGATCAAATGACTACAAGAACCCAGTTTTCTAGAAGAATTCAGAAATTACCAGGTTATTAAATCAAAAGACATTCTTTTCAAGATATGGATGCCAAAATTATCTTTATTAAAGTAAAAATTTTACTTTCATAAAGATGATCAAAAGTTGCCAAAAGTGATGTGAAAATTCAAGATGCTGTGCCCCACTTCTCAAAAGATGGATCAATTATTTAAGAGAAGACAAAAGAAGACGCTGCTTTTCAAGATTTTTCAAAATGAAGATTTGTTTGAAGTCCGGATTTCTCTATAAGAAGGAAGGTCTTTTTTCATTTCAAGGCAGAGCGAATTTGACATTAGAAGTTTGTTCTCTACAAATTTTGAATTTGTATTTTAATTTCTGTAAGCTTTTAATTATAAATACGAATATTTCTTTCTCAATTTGATCATTTTCCTATTTTTCTGATTTCCTTTCCCCTGGGCCATTTTGGTATCAGAGCCATATAAGAGTAAGGTGAGATTATTATCAAACACTATAGGCACAAGATATTTAGGAAAACCTTGTTCAAACCTGGACATCTACTGTTAAGCGTTGGTCATTCCGTGTTGCCGGTGTAAGTGTTGAAAGGTGGTCCCGTTGTAGGCTTGGTGAGAACCTGTCTATCCTATTGTTTTGTCTTTACTTTGTTTTATAGTAATTTCATCTTTATTTAATTATGTCTTCAGTAACTAACTGGTTAAAGAGATCGAGATCTAGAAATAGAAGAGAAAATTGATCAAATGAGAATAGAGCAAATGTTTATTAAACAGAAGAAGAGGTTGATAATGCATCATTATCATCTGCATCAAATGATTTTAATTCTCATGAACTTCAAATTGCTCAAATTGAACAACGTCTTCGAAATTGGACTATTCCAAAGATGGGTAAACATATCATCTATGAAATAGGAAAATTTGATTTTTCTCAAAATTATGTTATCAAAACTATTGAACAAACAGTTTCAATCAGTCAAAATTCTTTCATAAATTTACTTACTAAAGAAGCTATTGAATCCCACAAGAAGAAATTTAAATTTATTTATGTTGGAATAGCTCAAATAACAGTCAAGCCCTTGTTTAGACTTGGTCTTGATGTTCCAATTCTTATTACTCTTAGAGACAAGAGACATCTCAATTTTGAAAATTCATTACTTTCACTTCTAGTATCAAATCTTGAAAGTAGTCCTATATTTTCAAACTGTTATCCAAATTTCAATCAAACTTGCTGATGGAGCAGTTCTCAATTCTCCAAATCTTCATATTCAAACTTAAAATCTTGAATTCGATAGTAGATCAAATGCTTTTGCTGTAATATACAGAGTATATTATAAGCTTACGAAAACTCAACTTAATATTGGAGCTCTTCATTCTTCACCAAGAGACGAAAGTCTTTTAGTTGAAGTTCATCATTTCCATTCAAATGTCAAAATTCTAAAAAGAATTCCATGGAATCTTCAATCTCATGGACTCGAATGGAATTTTGATAATGTTCAAGCACCTGTTCCTACTCAAAGTAGAACAATTCCAAATCAAATTCTTACTTTTCCAAAAGGAAAAGCTAAGATTCTTTTCAAAGGTTCATCCTCAAAGATTCAAAGATCTTATTCTGCTAAATCTTTTTCTACTAGGTCTGAAGAAAAACCTAGATCATCTTTTCAATCTTCATATAAAGGAGCAGATTTTACTCCTATTATTCCAAAACCTCATTATCAAAATGAATATGAAAAAGATGATGATCAACCAGAATCACCAACTTTTTCAGATATGGTTCCTCCCTTCAATCTTGATAATCAATGTAATGTTATTTCTTCTGAAATTGATAGAAGAAAAGAGTTCAAATATGACCAAAACATTTGTGTAAAAAATTTTAGAAGACTTTTTCGAGAAAGTTTTTCTTCAAAAGAAAAAGAATCTTATTGGGAAGATTATTTTAAATCCTGTACTGATTTAAGTTTCTATGATTAGATTCAATTCAAAGTTTTTAGTAAAAAGCCAGAAAAACAAAGATTTTTACTTCAAAAACTTATGTCAATACCTTGAAAACTCCAGAAGAAAATAATTTCCAATCAACTCATCCTCGTATGCAAGAAATAGTTATTCCTCATGGAAAAACTGAAATTCTTGCATCCCTACTCAAAAGAATTCCTAAAGAACGATCTGATGAGTCTCAAATTGTTGCCAAGTATATAAAAATATTCAATCTCTAAACAATTATATTAATGTTGTTCTTCAATCAATGTGCTCTCAGCTAAATCGAATCGAATTAAATTCTGAATCAGAGAATATTACTTCTAAAAAAGATTCTTCTAAGGAGTATAGAGAAAGTAATAGTAAAGATAAGAATTTATCAAAAGCATCATCCTCTTCCTCTTCAATTTTTAAAAGCAATAATATTATTCCTCAATTTGGAAAACCTTCCACTCTTCAAACTGAAATTGAAATTCTTTCTGAACTCGCCAATCAATTAAAAAAATTTCATGTTTCAAAAAATATCAATACCATTGATGAGATAAAATCTCAATTTATTGATTAAAAATTTGATTCAATCAACAAATTAAGAAAATCTGTGATGCGAACCCCGTAGCAACGTTGACTACGAAAACCACAACGAGATTGACGAACTCAAGAAAGCCAAATTAATCCAAGAGTTTAGGATTAACCCAAAAGAAAGTCGAACCAAAAAACCCAACAAGAACGACGCTTGAAAGACCCCTTGATCACGCAATCCAAGAATTAAATTCGGTTGTTTGAACGCCACAAGTTAACACTTGATAAGTTCGAAGTTGTTCAATGAAGAACGATGAAGAGAAGACAATACGCCTCACTTTAATTTAATATCAATAATGTCAAAGGTTTCTAACAATTGAATGGAAACTCCTATTTATACTAAACCTAAAAACTAGGTAAAAATCGTGCAAAAGTTAGCATAATCTCCAAAATATGGAAAAGAATCAAAATCTAACAAAATATAGAAAATTGCCAAAATTGGAAAATTCGCAAAATTTCTGGCTTGTGAGGCTGCATGGTTCAACAAAAAATCCCAATTTAAGTTTCGGTATGCCACTGTGCGGCTGCATGGTGTTTTGCCTGTGCGGCCTTGTTTTCAGCCTCCGGTTTCGTCGCTTGATAACAAATTGTTTTAAGTTGATTCGGCCTTCGACCCGAACATGAAAGTTGCTCCATTTTGAGTTCCAAACATGGTTCCATCAATGATTTCTTGAACGAGCAATCACATTGCTTGTTTCACTTGGTTTGCTCTTGATCGCGTCATTGGTTCGCCATCGACTATCAACAGGTCTCGTCTCGCACTTGCCTTCGTGGGCTCGACTCCTGGATCATATCATCCCCTCCCTCTTTAAAAGGATTCGTCCTCGAATCTGAACCTGCATCAAATAGAGAGAGATCAGATACATTAAAAGTAGCCGAAATATTGTACTCATCTGGAAGGTCCAACTTGTAAGCATTGTCGTTTATCTTTTCAATCACTTGAAATGAACTATCGCCCCTTGGTTGCAACTTGGACTTCCTTTGCTCCGGAAACCACTCTTTCCTAAGGTGCAACCAAAACCAATCTCCTGGCTCGAATGTCACGCGCTTCCTATATTTGTTTGCCTGCGACGCAACCAACTTACTTTTGTTTTCAATTTGCGCTTTTACCTTTTCATGGAGTGACTTAATCAATTTCGCCTTCTTTTTGCCATCTAAACTACCACGTTCATTCACAGGTAAGGAATTAAATCCAAAGGAGTTAGTGGATTAAAACCATATACAATTTCAATTGAAAAATATGACGTAGTAGAGTGAACAACTCGATTGTATACAAATTCAACAAATGGTAGACACTCCTCCCAACTCTTCAAATTTTTACTGATTACTGTGCGTAACAATTGTGTCATAGTCCTATTCACTACCTCAGTTTGCCCATCTGTTTGTGGGTGACAAGTTGTGGAAAATAGTAACTTAGTGCCTAACTTACCCCACAAAACTCTCCAAAAGTGACTTAAAAATTTGACATCCCGATCCGACACTATGCTTATAGGAACCCCATATAAATGCACAATCTATTTAAAGAATAGGTCAGCAATGTTCGTGGCATCGTCAGTTTTGTGATATGGTATAAAATGTGCCATTTTGCTGAACCTATCTACAACCACAAAAATAGAATCCCGACCTCTCTTAGTCCTAGGTAAACCAAAAAAAAAGTCCATCGAGATATCAACCCAAGGCTCAAAGGTGTGTACAAACCTTGTGGTAAAACCTTAGATTTAGCCTTTTTACAACCTATGCATTGACTACAAATTCGCTCAACAGCACTTTTCATCTTAGGCCAATAAAAATGCCCTTCAATACATCTAAAGTCTTTTGAACCCCAAAGTGTCCCATCAATCCACCACTATGTGCCTCCCTTACTAACAACTCCCGAATAGAACAATTAGGAACACATAACCTATTTTCCCGAAATAAATACCCCTCACGCCTAAAGAACCTATCAACAGCCCCTTTTATGCATGACAAATAAATATCCGAAAATTCAACATCTTTTTCATACAATTCCTTAATATGTTCAAACCCAAGTAACTTACAATCAAGAGTAGTTAGCAATACGTACCTTCGCGACAACGCATTCGCCACCACATTTTCCTTACCTTGTTTATACCGAATGATGTATGGAAAGGTATCAATGAATTCCATTCACCGTGCATGCCTCTTGTTCAATTTACCTTGTCCCCCCAAGTGCTTTAGTGACTCATGATCGGTGTGTATTACGAACTCCTTCGGCCATAGATAATGTTGCCAAGTCTCCAAAGCTCGAACAAGTGCATAAAGTTCTTTGTCATACGTAGGATAATTTAAAGCAGCTCCACTCAATTTCTCATTAAAGTATGCAATAGGCCTCCGATCCTGCATTAAAACTACTCCAATCCCTATTCCTGATGTATCACACTCAATCTCGAATGTTTTATCAAAGTTAGGTAATGCCAAAACAGGTGATTCACACAATCTACTTTTAATAGTATTAAATGCAATTTCATGTTCATCACCCCAATGAAAACCTACATTCTTTTTTACTAC
This sequence comes from Olea europaea var. sylvestris, assembly GCF_002742605.1. Lineage (NCBI taxonomy): Eukaryota > Viridiplantae > Streptophyta > Magnoliopsida > Lamiales > Oleaceae > Olea > Olea europaea. The sequence continues at coordinate 100,215 of NW_019231229.1, forward strand.
TTCCGTGAGTGGTGCAATGATAGTGCTAAAATCCTTCACAAATTGCCTATAAAAACTAGCCAAACCATGAAAACTCCTAACTTTCGTTAGGTGTCGAACAATCTCTAATAGCCTTTATCTTTTCATCGTCTACTTCTACCTCATTAGCACTAACTACAAATCCAAGAAATATAACTCTATCCATACAAAATGTGCATTTCTTAAGATTAGCATAGAGTAATTCTTTCCTTAAAACAATTAGCACACATTTTAAATGTTCCAAATGCTCTCCTAGGTTTTTGCTATAGATTAAGATGTCGTCAAAATAAACCACAACAAATTTTCCTATAAAAACACGTAAAACATGATTCATTAAAGGCATAAAAGTGTTATGTGCATTTGTGAGTCCAAACGGCATAACCAACCATTCATATAAACCATATTTAGTTTTAAAAGCCGTTTTCCATTCATCACCCTCCCGCATACGAATTTGATGATACCCACTTTTTAAATCAATTTTAGAAAATATGCAAGCACCATGTAATTCATCAAGCATGTCATCTAACCTAGGTATAGGGTGACGATACTTTACCGTTATGTTGTTGATAGCCCTACAATCCACGCACATTCGCCATGTTCTATCCTTTTTTGGTACAAGCAAAATCGGTACCGCACAAGGACTCATGGTTTCCCTCACGTATCCTTTGCTCATCAACTCCTTCACTTGCCTTTGAAACTCTTTAGTCTCCTCGGGATTACTTCGATAAGCCAGTCGATTTGGAATGACAGCTCCGGGTATGAAGTCAATTTGATGTTCAATGCCTCGAATAGGCGGCAATCCACTTGGTGCATCCTCCGAAAATACATCGTCGAATTCCTGCAACAAAGACTTAGCCAAACTAAGGAGGGTTGGGTTAGTTTCCTCAAAATTGAGGAGTGATTCCTTATAAACGAACAAGATCATCTCTTTTCTCTCAACTACCACCCTCCTCAAATCACTTTCTTTTACAAAGAAATTCGCTCTTGTTTTCTCTCTTCTCTCGGGGTACTCTCTTTCTTTTTTCTCTTGTGATTGCTCTCTCTTTTTCTCTCTAATGGCTATTTCAACATTTTCTCTCTTTTTCTCCAACTCACTATTTGCTCTCATTTTTTCTAACTTTTTTGCTCTCCTCTCTTCCTCACTTCTCAATTTTAATTGGTCCTCATAGACTTGCGCCGGTGTTAATGGCACATGAGTAATGGTCCTTCCATCCTTAATGAAACTATATCGATTTTTATACACATCATGCATAGCTTTCCTATCGTATTGCCATGGTCGCCCTAATAAAATATGTCCCGCTTGCATTGGCACCACATCACACACTAACTCGTCCTCATAACTCCCAATTAACAAATTAAGTAACACCCTTCGATTCACCCTCACCTCGCCACTCTCATTCAACCATTGCAATTTATAAGGTCTCGGGTATCTCAGCAATGTTAAACCCAATTTTTTTACAAGAGATACGCTAGCTACATTAGTGCAACTACCACCATCAATTATAACACTACATACCGTATTGTTGACGTAGCATCGAGTGTGGAAAATGTTCTCCCGTTGCAACTCCAAATCATCCGCTTTGACGTGAGTAGTGAGAGCTCACCTTGTGACTAATAGATCCCCAACCAGCCCTTCAAATTTTTCTTCTTCACTAACACCCTCCAACGCCGGCATGTCATCAAACTCGCCATCACTATCGCTCACAATCTCTCCATTATCCCGCAACACCATCGCCTATTTGTTTGGACATTGAGAAGCAATATGTCCCGTTCCCAAACACCTAAAACATTTGATGTCCCGTTTGCGCGACGGTTGTGCCTCTGGTTTTGATATTGGTTTGCTAGCGTTTTCATCCTTGCCCTTTTGCTAATCATTTTTACCTTTAGGTGCAGCCCCATTTTTGTTGTTGTCATCCCACTTCGATTTCCATGTTGGATTAGGAGTCGAAGTACCTAACAGTTGCCTAGACGTTCCCTTCCTCTTCAATTGCCTCTCGACCTTCATTGCCACATGTAACATGTCCTCGATTTCCACATAATGTTTCAACTCTACAACGTTTGCAATATCCCGATTTAACCCATTCAAGAACCGTGCCATGGTAGCTTCCCGATCTTCCTCCACATTAGCCCGAATCATAAGAATTTTCATCTCCTTGTGATAATCCTCTACGCTTTTCGATCCTTGGTACAAACCTTGCAATTTTTGATGGATTTCCCTATAATAGTGACTAGGAACAAACCTCCTCCTCATCAATATCTTCAACTCATCCCAAGTGCTAATTGGCCTCTCCCGACCCCTACGCCGTGATGTAAGTACTTGATCCTACCAAGATATCGCTTAATCCATGAATTCAAGCACCACCAATTTTACATTTTTCTCCTCCGAATAATTATAGCACTCAAAAATCATCTCAACCTTCCTTTCCCACTCTAAATATGCTTCTGGATCGCTTCTCCCCTTAAATTGCGGAATAGTCATTTTAATACTCCCCATATTTTCATCTACTTCATCTCCTAAGTTATTTCTACCCCGTCTTTCCATCCAATCGCCCCTATGCCTTGCTCGACCCATATCAATGTCATTTTGATCAAAATCATCCTCATCACTAAGATACTCATCTCGCCTTCCTCTCCTAGATTCACGCCTACCCGGCCCCCTAGCATTAGACATCTCCACTTGCCCCCGGCTAAGATTAGCAATTATAGTACCCATTTGTGCCATCCACTCCCCTTGCCTATCCACCTTCTCCCTAACATCACCAAGTACCCTTTCAAACCTCCTTATCATGTCCTCTGATACATTGTTGTCATTACTGTTTCGGCTTGATTAGGAACATTCTCTTTCCGACGTCATATCATACAATTTTTTTTTATGCCTCACAAATATTTCACACTGAAAATACTCACTATGACTTTTTCCCTCTATTAAACTCACCACTCGGCCTTTTACCACTCAAAATCTCCCTCCAAGCACTTCAAAGACCCAAGTGAACTAAATCAATTGTTTTACCGGCAATTCAAACAAACTGAATATTAATCAAAGACCACGAGACTCAAAGGAGTTGAATAAGTGGAACAGATGAATGTTTTGACATAAATATGTGAATAGACTCAAAAGAAGAATGAAAGACTCGAGCCCAATTGAATATCCCAAAAATCAAACACAATGTAGGAATTGTTATTGGTAGAAAAAAAACACAAAATCAAACAATGATATCAAATTTTTTTTTATATATATATTTTTTTGTTTTTGTGAACAATACTTCGAGATGAACAGTACCTCAAATGTACAGTAACCTTTTTTTTTTAACTTTTTGATGAAAGAAGATGATTAAACTACCAACAACTAAATGAAACAACGAAAATAAAAACAAGGACGAAGAAGAACTAAGAAAGAACAAATAAAATAGAAGAAGAAACTAAGAAAACAAAATTAACGACTCAACAAAATAAAGAAAAGATATAACATTTAATTAATTTGGAGCCAAAGCTCTGATACCAACTAATGCGAACCCCGTAGTAACGTTGACTACGAAACTCACAACGAGATTGATGAACTCAAGAAAGCCAAATTAATCCAAAAGTTTAGGATTAACCCAAAAGAAAGTCGAACCAAAAAACCCAACAAGAACGACGCTTGAAAGACCCCTTGATCACGCAATCTAAGAATTAAATCCGGTTGTTTGAACGCCACAAATTAACACTTGATAAGTTTGAAGTTGTTCAGTGAAGAACGATGAAGAGAAGACAATAAGCCTCACTTTAATTCAATATCAATAATGTCAAAGGTTTCTAACAATTGAATGGAAACTCCTATTTATACTAAACCTAAAAACTAGGTAAAAATCGTGCAAAAGTCGAGCATAATCTCCAAATTATGGAAAAGAATTAAAATCTAACAAAATATGGAAAATTGCCAAAATTGAAAAATTAGCCAAATTTTTAGCTTGTGCGGCCGCATGGTGTATTTCCATGCGGTCGCATGGTTCAACAAAAAATCCCAATTTAAGTTTTGGTATGCCACTGTGTGGCCGTATGGTGACCGCACAGGCTTGTTTTTAGCCTCCGGTTTCGTCGCTTGATAACAAATTGATCCAAGTTGATTCGGCCTTCGACCCGAACATGAAAGTTTCTCCATTTTGAGTCCCGAACATGGTTCCATCAATGGTTTCTTGAACAAGTAATCTCATCACTTGTTCAACTTGCTTTGCTCTTGATCACGTCATTCGTCCACCATCGACTATCAACGGGTCTCGTCTTGCACTTGCCTTCGTCGAGCTCGACTCCTGGATCATATCAATCTGATTATCAAAATATTCCAAAATTTTATCCTCATCCTTCATTCCCAGACCAGCTTTTTGAAGAAAAAGCTAATCCTCGAAGATCATATGATGATAATTCTGGTGTTGGATGGAATCTCGATGGACTTACCGAATATCAAATTATAATTTCATGGGACAAATGACCATGTGTTATAAAACTTATCTTGCAAAAGGTACTTCAAGAAGAGATGTTACTAATAATATGTTCTTGAATTCACTGGACAGCTTGGTCAATGGTGGGATAATAATCTTTCTCAAACTGAGAAGGATATTATCCTTTCTGCTGTCAAATATTATGAAAATAATAATATTATTCATGATGAAAATGGAAATGAAATTAGTGATAGTTTTATCGTTCTTAGTTTAACTATTATCAAACATTTTATTGGTATTCCTGAAAATATTGTTCAAATGCAAAATGACATTCTGATAAATTTAAAATGTCCAAAATTACAAGATTTTCGATGGTTCAAAGATATGTTTTTATCTCGTATCATGATTAGAGAAGACTGTCAACAATCTTTTTGGAAAGAAAAATTTATTTCAAGTCTTCCAAAACTTTTTGTAGAAAGAGTCAAAAATTCTATTTTTAAAGAATTTGATAACCTTCAAACACTCAAATATGGTGAGATTATCAATTATATTAATTGTGAAGCTTTAAATTTATGCAATGATTTAAAACTCAAAGCCAAATTGAAAACATAAAAGTCTGAAAGTCGAAAAGAACTTGGATCTTTTTTGTGAACAGTATGCTTTTGAAAAAATCATTCCTCCTTCTTCAAAATCTAAAATATTTTCTTAAAATAGGAAATTTTCTTTAAAAAGATATTCCAAAAATTATTGAGAAGAATTTTCTAATAAAAGAAAATCTTCAAAAAGTAAACCTTTTTCAAAAAAGAAAATTTCAAGTATCAGTTGCTGGAAATACAATAAAACTGGTCATTATTCCAATAAATATCCACTCAAAAAGAAAATTAATAGTCTTCAAATTGATGAAGATACTAAAACCCAACTTCTTAATCTCATTGAATCAAGTTCTGATAATGAGTCTAACTTAGAATTAGAACAAGTTTTTCTTAATCAAGAAGATTCTGATTATGAACCGTCTCTTCATTCCTCTGATACTTCGTCAAACTCAGATAAAGAAATTTGTGGTTGTAAAACTATAAATGTTTTATCTTGAGAAGAAGAAGTTATTCAAGATATTATTGATAGAATAGATAATCCTAATCCTAAGAAAAAATTTGCCTCCCTTTTACCTTCTAATTCAAAACAAGATTTTGATGATATCAATATCAATCAAATCCTGAAACATGCTCAAAAAGAATTTTCAAAGGGTCCTAAACCTTCCATTCCTAATCTTCAAGAAGAGATTAAAAGTATGAAAACTCAAATCTCATATCTTGAAAATCAAGTCAAAGAAATTCAGATGGAAGTCGTTTGTATGAAAGCAAAAGACTTAAATGATGAATTTTATTCAAAATTCAAAGGAAAATCGAAAGTTTCTTCTAAGCGATCTTCAAAACATTCTAAATCCTCACTGATTGCTCATTAGATTCTGATTTCAAAATTCTTAAATCTGAAGATGAAAAGGTTAAAGTTATTAATCGAATTCAACTTAAAAAATGGTACTGTAATATGACCATTGTTGTAAATAAAGAATTCAAATTTACAACTCGGGTTCTTTTTGATTCGGGAGCAAATCAAAATTGTATCAAAGAAGGCTTGATTCTTACAAAATACTTTGAAAAAACCACTGAGCGTCTTTGTGGTGTTAGTGGAAAAAAACTTAATATTAATTATAAAATTTCAAAAGCTCATATTTGCAATTCAAATATTTGTTTCAAAAATATTTTTTAACTTGTAAAAGATCTTGATCAAGAAGTTATTCTTGATACACCTTTTATTGTTCGAATTTATCCTTTTAAAGTTGATGCTAAAGGATTAACAACAAAAGTTTTTGGTCAAAAAATATTTTTTGAATTTACAAATAATCCTCCTTATAAAGATATCAATTCTTTAAAAGAAGCTACAATTTCAAAAATTATTAACAATATTAATTCAAAAAGAAATCATATTCAATTTCTTAAAGAAGAAATTCAATTTCAAAAAATGGAAAAAAAGATTGCAAGAATCTTTTCTTAAAGAAAAAATTTTAGAACTTCAAAATAAAATTGAAAAAGAAAAATTTGTTCAACTATTCCAAATGCCTTCTGGAATAAAAAGAAACAAGTTGTTTCTCTTCCTTACAATTCTGATTTTCATGAATCAAATATTCCTACAAAATCTTGTCCTATTCAAATGAATAAAGAATTACTTGATTTTTGTATTAAAGAAATCGATGATTTACTTGAGAAATGTTTAATTCGACCAAGTAAATCTCCATGAAGTTGTTTAGTATTCTATGTTAATAATTCTGCTGAAATTGAACGAAGAGTTCCTCGTTCGGTTATCAATTATAAACCTCTTAATACTACTCTTCAATGGATTAGAAATCATATTCCTCAAAAGAAAGATCTTTCGAATCGTCTTTGTAAAGCTGTCATCTTTTCAAAATTTGATATGAAGTCAGGTTTTTGGCAAATTCAAATTAAAGAAGAAGACAAATACAAAACTACATTCAATGTTCCTTTCGGACAACACGAATAGAATGTTATGCCATTCGATCTCAAAAATGCTCTCTCTGAAATTCAAAAAATTATGAATGATATCTTTAATCCTTTTTCAAATTTTATCATTGTTTATATTAATGATGTTCTTATATTTTCTGAAAGTATAGAATAACATTTCGAGCATATACATACATTTATTCATATTATCAAGAAAAATGGTTTATCAATTTCTGCTAAAAATATTGTTTCATTTCAAACAAAAATTCGTTTTCTTGGACATTATATTCATTTTGGCACTTTAACTCCTATTCAAAGAAGTCTTGATTTCATTGACAAATTTTCAGATGAAATCATAGATAAAATAAGTTTGCAACGTTTTTTAGGTTGTGTTAATTATGTGACTGATTTTGTCACGTCAAATCTATGCCCCATTATTCAAAAGACTACAAAACAATCCTGACCCATGGAGTCACGAGCACACAGTTGCAGTTCAAAAAGTAAAAAAAAAGCAATAAATATTCCCCGTCTTTCAATCTTTGACCCCATAGCCTCAATTATTATTGAGATAGATGTCTCGGATATTGGGTTTGGTGGTGTGTTAAAACAAATCCCACTAAAGTCATCTCATGAACAGTTAGTTAGGTATCACAGTGGTGTGTGGACCGGCCCTCAAAAGAATTACTCTACTATTAAAAAAGAAATTCTTTCAATAGTACTGTGTATTTCAAAATTTCAAGACGATCTTATCAACAAAAAATTTATTTTAAAAACTGATTGCAAAGCCTCAAAAGATATTTTACAAAAAGATGTGAAAAATCTTGTTTCCAAACAAATCTTTGTAAGATGGCAGACTATTTTGTCTTGTTTCAATTTTGAAATCCTTTATATACAAGGGATATCAAATTTCTTAGCAGACTTTCTCACAAGAGATTTCATTCATAAAAAGAGTGAAAATGAGTCGGGCAAAACAAGTTGAAGAAGAAGACCAAAATCTATTCCAAAAGAAGCAAAGTAGAAAGAAAAATTCTACTCCAATTTTCTCAATTAATGATCTCTTAAAAGATCATTCAGGAAAAGAAGCTCAAGAAGTTTCATCTTCTTCAAATACCCTTTCTACCATTATCAAAAAACCCGATCAAAATAAACTCAAAGAAAAAGCTACCCCTTCAAATTACAAAAAAGCCGTCCAAAGTTTTGAAAAACTTCCTCCAATAAATCCTCCTCAAAATTTTCAATATTTCACCATAAGTATCTTTGAAAATTGCCTTGATATGGAAACATCTTGGCTTAACAGATACTCAAACTTGGATGATTGTCTTCCAAATATTTTTCCAAACAATTTCTGGTTTATGCCTTCAAATGTCAAAAAATCCCGAGATTATTATGAAACTATCCTTTCAAAAACAAAATCAACCATAATTCCTCAAACTCTAGATCCTCAAAATAAATCAAAAACAATGTATTAAAAAATCAGTATCCTTAGGGTATTGTGTCACGAAGACTGAGGACAAGACCCCTAGGAAGAAAAGAGACTCAAGCTCTTTTCAACAAATTTTTCAACTTTTAAATATTTCAATTATTTTAATTATTTAAATGCTTGGTATAGAGTCTTTTTCTTTAGACCTGTTACTCATTCGTGGTTCATTCTTTTCAATCAAAATTGTCATTCTCATTTTTCAAAATGGTTTCAAACTTGGTTTTTGTATCATGTACTTGAAGAGAAAATTTTGTTCAATCTTATGCTTCAAGGATATGAATACTTCAAAAGAGAGGCAAAAACATTTTTAAAGCCTCATGAAAATATTTTGTTTCAATTTGCATTCAATATGAAAGTATTCTGGATCTTTTGCTGGGATTTCTTTCTGCTTCAGAATCATAATGATGAATTCTTTACTCAAAAGATTACCAGAAGATTCAAAGTCAAATGGTGGTCCAAATTCAAGGAAACAAAATGCTGTCCAAAAGCAGTTCAATCATGGATTCAAGAACAAAGAAATTTTGAAGTTCCAAAATTCTCGAAGAAAGAACAAGAAGATGAGGCAGATTTTCTGACTGAAAAACAAAGGATTATTTCAATGTTATCAAAATGCAAAGATCAGAAAGAATTGTTTGAAATTTATGAACAAATTTCTAAAACTGGATGTAAAAAATCAAGCACTCAAGATTCGGATCAAGAATCTCAAGAGATAGACAATGGTGCTGACCTAATTGATTTAGGTTATGATGATTTCCTTACACATGAGAAAGCTGTAACGATCAAATTACTACAAGAACCCAATTTTCTAGAAGAATTAGAAATTACCGGGTTATTAAATCAAAAGATATTCTTTTCAAGATGTGGATGCCAAAATTATCTTTATTAAAGTAAAAATTTTACTTTCATAAAGATGGTCAAAAGTTGCCAAAAGTGATGTGAAAATTCAATATATTGTTCCCCACTTCTCAAAAGATGGATCAATTATTCAAGAGAAGACAAAAGAAGACGCCGCTTTTCAAGATTTTTCAAAATGAAGATTTGTTTGAAGTCCAAATTTCTCTATAAGAAGGAAGGTCTTTTTTCATTTCAAGGCAGAGCGAATTTGACATTAGAAGTTTGTTCTCTACAAATTTTAAATTTCAATTTTTGAATTTGTATTTTAATTTCTGTAATCTTTCAATTATCAAAATGGCCCAGGGGAAAGGAAATCAGAAAAATAGGAAAATGATCAAATTGAAAAAAAAATATTCGTATTGATAATTGAAAGATTACAGAAATTAAAATATGACTTTGTCACTTTTCTTCTGTCAACAAATACATCAGGTAGTTGATTTTCAACTCTTTGCAAATGAATGATTTTCTCAACCTCTTACTCACATTGATTGCTGCGGGGATCAAAATGAGATAGAGTTGCTTCATTCCAAATAATTTTACCTTATTTTTCAGGATGTAGTTTTTCCCCTAACAAAATTGGGAACGTTATTTCATCAAAACGATAATTTGCGAAACTTGCAGTAAATAAGTCACCCGTTAAAGACTCAAGATGCCTAATAATTGATGGTAAATCAAAACCCATATAAATCCCAAGTCTTAGTTGGGAACCCATTTTAATACGTTGTGGGGGTAAATTAGGGATTTGGATAGTACAACTAAAGACCGGTAGGTGAGAAATATCAGGTTCATTACCAAATGTTAGTTGCAAAGGTAAATATTGATAATAGGCCGTTGCTCTAATACGAACCAATAATGCAGCATGTAATATCGCATGACCCCAAACAGAAGCTGGGAGTTTTGTTTTCATAAGTAATGGTCTAGCAATAACTTGTAGGCATTTAATAAACGACTCTGCCAAACCATTTTGTGTATGGACATGCACAACTGAATGTTCAATTACAATTCCGATTGACATACAATAATCATCGAATGCTTGTGATCGAAATTCAACAGCATTATCAATTCGAATAGTTTTAATTGAGTAATCGAGAAATTGCGCT
>NW_019231229.1:110919-113899 GCF_002742605.1 Olea europaea var. sylvestris
AAAAAAAAAACTAATCTATATCTTCCATCCACCACCCCCAATCAAATGGTCAATATTCCAATTTGGATCTGTAAAGAAATCGGAAACATCCAAATGAGTCACATTAATGGACCATCATAGTCAGTAAAATTTATCTCCACTTTTTCCTTTCCCTTAATTGATTTTTTATAGAGATCCACTAGGTGTTTTGTCGTACGACAGGTACGTGTCTAATGCCATTTTATTCCACATCTAAAGCAATTTTTTTCGTTTACCCTTTTAGGTGTACTACTTTCGTTTACTTTGTGTCTTTTGACCTTATTGTTGATAACTTTATTGATTATTTCGTCCATGGTTTACTCTGCGTGCACGTCCTCATCCATGTCCAAATCCATGTCCACGTCCACGTCTTGATATTGTATTTGCTTAAGGCAATGTAGTACCATTTGCTTCAAACAATAGTACAGAACCAGTTGGACGTAACTCATGATTTTTCATTAGAAGTTCATTATTCTACTCAGCAACAAGCAAGCAAGATATAAGTTTTGAGTACCTTTTGAAATCACGCTCGCGATATTGCTGCTACAGGAACATATTCGAGGCGCGAAAGGTGAAAAAAGTTTTCTCCAACATGTCTTTATTAGTGATTTTTTCTCCACACAATGTCAATTTTGAAATATTCTGAACAATTCAAAATTGTACTTACTAACAGTTTTGAAGTCTTGCAAACGAAGGTGCATCTACTCATAATGGATTTTGGGAAGAACTATGGTTCTCTGATGATCAAATCTCTCAGTTAATTTTTTCCAAAGAACATGTGGATCCTTTTCAGTGAGATATTCAATTTTCAACCTACCGTGAAGATGATGACGAAGGAAGATGGGTGCTTTTGCACGATCCTGCAGGGATTATTTGTTTCCTTCTTTTATTGTCTCTCCCAAACCTTTTGAGATCAGATAGATATCAGCATCGAGTACCCATGATAGATAATTTTTGCCAGATATATCAAGTGCAACAAACTCGAATTTCGTGATGTTTGCCATTTAATTAACTACACAATAAAGAAAACACAATTAGTTTAGAAGAATGTGATTAAATATCATATAATGATTAATTAACTAGTCAATAACCTAAGTTACATGTTTTCCTTCAGGGATAACTACTAAAATAATATTTCCTTCAAAATATATGCCACTTTAGGAGTACGTTGTATTTTATTATTATTTCTTCAAGATCAATACGTCGATATTCTTTTAAAATATTGACAAATATAATTTACGCTCTTCAGGAGTAGGTAATATTCTTCATGAATATTAATTATAATATTGTGTTACTTTAAGAGCATCAACAAATTATTTATAATAGATAGATCTTCGATCAATATTTTTCTAGAATATTAACTATAATATTGTGCTACTTCAGGAAAAACATAATAGAATATTAATTTAAAATTTATGATAGAACAACACAAATATATGATCAAGTTAAAGAATTTTAATTACCATGCAAATAAAAAATAGTTACCAAATAGATTGGATATGAATTTATATTTTTAAATTAATTAACAAACATGTATTAAAAAAAATCTTCAAAAGATATGTTTTATAGTTATTCTTCACCATAAACATACATCCATTAAAAAATTAAAGAAAGAATTACATAAATTAATATATCTAATGCTACACGTATACATGAATTAAAACAAGGTGTACAATTTTTCTTCGGCCTCAAATTGACCTAAATTGACACGAATTCAAATTCAAGAATTGAAAACATGCAGTAGTGCCGCATAAAATCATGGATTAAAGATGAATTCATAAGCATCTAATGATTGCCATGACATAAACATCTAATGATTGTTATTTCATGAAATTGATTGCCACATAATAAAGATGTAAAATCAAAAGGTAGAAATTGATGAATTGTAGTTGACGAAGCAGCCTCCAAATTTTGATTGGTACTATGAAAAAAATTGGACGTGAACTGGACAAAATTGAATTAATGCATATGTATAGATAAAATTCACTTGTTGTCAAATTATTTTTGGTACACGTGATTATGTTCATAAAAATTATTACCTTCTAACTAATTTGCTTTGATTTTGAGAGAACCGTGTTGATAATATGTTATAAAACTAAAGGGAAAAGGGAAATTAAGAGAAGAAATAAAGAGTTAAAGTTCAATTATGTATTATTATGAATCAATGTCCTATATTTATAGGGTCCAAAATAAGAGTTACAATTGGAATAAAATAGATCTTCTAAACTAGATAAGACTTATCCATGTATTATGATAATACTAAATAATCATCAATAATTATCTTATTATTTTACGACATTATGGATTTATGGGTACGTATTTCTTGACTTGTATATTTACCAGTCAAATATATTCAAATTTTCAATTTAAATACAAATTCAGAAGAGTTTAAGTGTTTTGAAATGTAATTTCGCCTCAAGAACATAAATTTTGTCTCTTCCCTTTTGTTTGAAAGCATAATCTATATTTATAGACCTTAATTTAGGTCTACAATGGATTCCCAAGATGATAGGGAACCATGATTGTGGTCAACTTAGGATTTCATAAATTGCTGGAAATTAATCTTTCCATGTGCATTCTGGTCCCTGTTTCTTTTTTATTGTTTCATTGAGTCCTTAGATATTACAATTGAGGTATCAAGTTTTATTTTAGTGTAAAAAATAGTCACTATCGTCTGCTTTTTTAATGGGATACTGATGTGATAGACTAGAATATCACATTGCATGACTATGAAAGATGTTCCCCACTCTCACTTCAATTTCCAAAAACGAACTCTCTTTTGCATTTGCTTTAATTTTCTACAATTCTTTCCGGATATATGCTAACGAAGCATAAAAAAATGACTGGTTAAAATCAACAAGAACATTTTTGACATTTCCGAGAACCTAGATGAAAATCACATTGTTTGGTTCAAAACACGGATCAAACAACGTCCTCCCCCCCCCCCCCCCCGCCCGCCCCC